>NC_056732.1:1793681489-1793771489 GCF_019279795.1 Protopterus annectens
GAAAATATTAATACAGGCATATATTCAAATAAAGTCACCTTTTCTGAGGCTGTTGTTTTAATCTATTACAGAAATATATAAAAAGTGAATGACTAGTATCCATATTTCATTGATGGTTTGGAAATGCATTTAGTCATATCAGAAATAATCTTAAAACATATTGAAATATCAGCATATTTATATATCAGACGTTCAGTTTAAATATGATGAAAATAAAAACTGTCATGGTTTGACATTTAATCTTTTCAATAGTGATAGAAAATACAAATCACATTTGCCACCGTCTCAACTAGTATGTAAAATATCCAGGTAACAGAAGGAAAAAAAAACACTTGCAGCAAAATGCAGAATGAAATGACACCTTACTAGAATCTGATGAAGTCTGATTCAGCTTGTTTTCAGACAAAAGCACTTGATCTTAATTAAATAACATTTTTTTCTTGGATTATCCTGGTGAATCTCATCTTGTTATTGCGGTTGCCCCTTTTGTTTTTTTTTTTTTGGTGCATGGTTAACACGCTGATTTGTAGAACAAACAGTTACTGCTTTTTGGTTGTAATCTTGAACTGAAGTCTTGGTATTTTGGTCAATTTTATCTCTGAAGCTGGAGGAAATTTGAAGCTAAGATACAGAAACTTATATCCTTGGTATAGAGGTTCAAAACCCGTGAGTTCATTATTATGATATTTGTGCACAAATTCCAAAACCATGCCCAACATAATCGAGTTCATAAAGTTTAACAAATAAAAAGAAAATCATTCAGACAAATTTAAGAAAAACAATTAAGCTTTTTTTTATTATTTTGTTTTGCAGAGAGAGTGAGATACAAAATACCAAAATAATAATTGTGATGCATCTGGTAAAAACTATTCACCAAAGCTAGCTGCCTGATAAACTATTTAGTACATTTTTTGATTTAAATCATTTTTACTTCTCATGAAGTATCAAACACCTCTGCTAGTCTTTCGCTGTATTTTTTTAAGTAGTAGACCTCCCAAAGCAAATCACAATCCATGAAAGCATGGCTCATACCTCTTTCATAAAAATGTCTCTTCCAATTTTAGTTTTAAAGCTTTTTGGGTGTTTATTACTTGAACAGCTGCCTGTCAAAATGGAAACCTTACCTTTAACTACCATAACCTGTCTGCAGCTTCAGTTAATGAAATATATATTTGAATTTAATTTAGGAGACAGACTACAAGCTCTTTTTTATTTTATAGAAGGACTTGGAGAGCAGTTTTCCTGGTGGACTGAGTTCACTGAAATATTCCCAAATTAAATTAAAATATAAGTTAAGTTTCCACCAAAGCAAAACATTTTCTGCTAAATTTTTTTAAGGGAATGCCATCTAATGAGAAGCTCCCTAAAGGGTTATTATTTGCACCACACTCTTTATTCTTATGAGGGCAGTAAACCTATCCCCAACAGCATACTACATTGGCATAAAAAGACTTATTTATAATATATGTCATTGCTGGCAGAATGTGAAAAATAAATCACCCAGGTATTAAATCATCCAGGTATTAAATCATCCAGGTATTAAATCATCCAGGTGTTGCTCTTACTTTGGAATTATGCTTTCACAGACAAAAATATATCCTTATAGGAAACATCAGTTAGTTTTTTAATGCATCCATGGCTTTAGGCCTCAAACAAAAGTAGAAGAAGATACATAGTTAGTCCGTATGTCATACACTCCTGCTTACCTCACATCCCACTCCTCTGATGTCATCAGATAATTGTACTTTTTGTACCTGTCTAATCAGCAAACACTTGAAACTCACCACAGCTGTTAAATATAGTGCCGCTTAAAAGCAATGACGTAATTAGGGACCTTCTCATGTCCATTCTAAACTAATTTAAGTGAAATAATGCCCACCTGCTTTGGGGTTTTAACCTTCACTAGTATGTAAACACTAGAAATGCAACTCGGAGGTTTCCTGTAGCAATTTGGTAACACTATTACTAAACATAAGCAGTACAGTAGTAAAGACATGCTGTTTGACTAGATTATTATTAATGTCCTCACAAGTCCATCCCCCAGCAATAAATCACCCTCCATTCTTTTATTACTGCACCATCATTATATCATTCACCACAAAAATAAGTAAAATATGAGGGTCAGACTTTACAGTTAGGTCTTTCAGGTACATTCAGGTTCTCTCTGTTCTGGCAGACATAGCATGCATTAACTGGACCTGTTTGACAGAACAAAAAAACTGTAAGTAATATAATTCTGGTTCTTCTGTTGTACAGATGTCTTTCTGCCACAGAAAACCAAATATTTAACATTGCTTATGGCATGCATCATGCATAATGTTGTGTCTTGGCTAAACCCAAAGGTGCAGAAGTCCATTCACACTAAAAAAGTACCTTGAAGATTATTAAAGCTTCTGAACTGTTACGTCAACTGGGTAGAACTTGGTCACACCAGAAAATGGTGCCAAAAACTATTCATTAAACCAAGGCAGCCAGATTCACCTAAATACCCCAGAATGCCTCCTACCCTTCTACATCTCCAAAATTGCAAGCAAACAAATTGGACTTCTACTAGAAGAAATTCCTGTGGACTGTCCTTCTGTTTCTGATAACCTTTGTTCTTGAGTTATCTACCACTGCAGAAATTTCATAATCACCCCATTAAAACACATCCACAACATTAGCTTCACAACTAATACTGCACCCTCTGTTTGGAAATCAGCCATTGTCAGACCAGTACCAAAAGATCTCAAACATTCCTCAGCCTCCAAATTCCATCCAGTCTCAGTACTTCCTACACTCAGCAAAATCCTTGATAAAATCATTAGCAATCTACTCACCACTTACCTTGACAAAAGCACTTATTTTCTTGAAAGATACATGGCTTTTGGATAGGTAGGAACAGCATGACTGCTCTCTGAGCACTCACTGATTGTATCTTCACTAACATGAGTAAATATAACCTCAGTAGGGCACTATTCACTGACCTTACCTGGACCTTTGATTTGACTGATCAATACTTCTTATTATCCCACGTACAAGATATCAGTGAAAGCTCTGAATCTACCTAGCAATTCAAAGTTTCGTGACCAAACAAACTTTTACAGTTAAAATTGGGCCTGCTTTATCAGTTGCAGCCTACGCTTATACTGTTCTCCATTGTTACGAACAAACTCTTGGCCAATCTCATCTCCAACTCCTCCTTTACACTGATGCCATCATTATCTATAGATCCAAAACTTCTCATGATATAAACCAAAATCAACTTCAGACTGAACTTCTACAACTAAAAATCGGCTTTGTCTAAAAACAAACAAAAAAAATTCCACATTGTTTTGCCAAAGAAGAGACTCACTAAAGCCATGATCCTTCACCATTTCAAAGGCCTAGATAAAACCTGACTCAGTCTGCCACATCAGTTATATACCTTGGTATTTGGCTTGACCAGTCCCTCAACTTCAAAGACCACATTTACAATGTCTGTTCCAAAGTTAATGGCCTTATTCTGGGCCCTGAAGATATCTTATTTCCTCTCACAATCTGTCCTACTTACACAATTAAGTTATGACCTTCCCCTATGGCCATTGCCATACAAAACGCTTTACCACCTTAAAATTCCTTTCTAATAAAATCTGTTGTTTCATCAGCAACTTTCCTCAGTGGAGCAATAGGCTAGTGAGTCCCCATATGAAAGAGCAATGGATGATACCGGTTGAAACTGAAGAGAATGTGGCACAGGAAGATGCTCTGGAACTTTCTTTAGGAAATGGTGAACAAAGAATGTGTCCTCAGTTTAGAAAAAAATCCAAGAAAACCAAAATAGGACCTGGAGCACTAAAGGTTTGAATTCAGCAACCAAAACAAGTAAAAAACAATAACAGAATCCAAACCAGCAGTTGTTTACTGAGACACTCAGTGTAAGCGCTTTCAGATGAAATACCCTTCATCAGACAATTCACATAAAACTGAATCACATTTAAAACACAGAACAACCGATCACAATTAATAATGAGCCCTCCTCATCTTGAGAGCAGATTTAATGGGAATAATCCCATTCATCCCAGGTGGTCTCTGTGCACACATCTCTAGGATCCATTTACTTTCGTAACATTCTGTTAAGTTGCCTACATCACCCCCTCTCCTGGATAACTCGACAGTCTGTAACATCATAAAATCAAAAGTATGCTCATTATGTTTGCTTATATGCTGATATAAAACATTATGGGTGTTACCTGTACGTATTGCAGATAAATGTTGCCGTATCCTATTTTTTAATTTACAGTTAGTAATTAGCTGATTGACCTTAGAGACATTCACCATTAGGGCAAACTGAATGTGAGCCTTTAACTACTCCTCTATAGACTGGGAAATATACACTGCCTCATACTCACAGACATAGTGATCCTTGGACTTTATTAACATAAATACCTTTGATTAGATAGTGCGCACACCACCAGAAGTTTGTTGTGCAAAGGAATAGGAGTTCAAGGAAGGTAGGATATTTTCTTATTTTAATTGTATATGTTTATTAGTAACAGTTTCCCCATAACTAACAGTACAAATACAAATACAGTCTTTATAGCATGAGATAAATGTACAAGATTAAAAACTGAAAGATAGCAATAATTTCTCCAGCATCCACCCTGAACAGAACCCCAAACATTTCAAACCATCCCATTTTCAAACTATTTACATTGCTCAACTTGTATTCCTACCCATGATTCTGGCATTATTACTTTTAAATATCTCTTCACATCCACAAGGAAAGGAGGGTAGGACCTTTCATGGTTTGAAAGTGTTTGTACAGGCACGCACGAAGGAGTATATATGAAAATGAAAAAGAGAGAGGGTTCCCAGTCTATCCTGATAACTAAGATTTTTGGATATGAATCTCTGCGGTTTCTCAGGTTGATTGATATGTCAGACAAATGCGTACTAAAAATGTATTATTAAGCAATAACCTGAGTGAGTGTGGTATATTGAAGATTTACACATACCCACGAGGCAGTTATTGCTACTATACAATGACATTATTTAAGAAAGAAATTGCTTACTTTTCTTAAATAATGTCTTTGTATAATGGCACCATGGAATTCTTTAATGTTGTTTCCGCATTCTGCCACTTTGTTGACGTACTGCACATGTATATCGGAGTTACATTCCCATGCTTACGCAGTATAGCAGTGCTTTGGGAAGCAAGCAATGGGGTATGGGAGATCTCTGTTGCTTCTTTTTTTTTTTCTTTGAAAAACAAATAAACTGTGAAATCCAGACAGCTTAGAGGTATCAGGGAGATGGCAAAAATACAAGGAAAATCAGGTATATTTCTTTAGTTTTGCACAACATACCTTATTTCCCTTGTATTTTCTCTGCTCTCAATATGTACCTCTTGATCTCTTAGCTCAAAAAAAGTGCAAAGCCTTAGCATATATTAATAGAAGAAAATCTGCTCGGACTTCAGAGGCTAGGCTTTTTTCTATTGGTATATGCTTGATTTTACAATGGGCACGCTGGTCGGGTTGACCAGTCATCGTGCACATTTTTTGCATATTAATGAGCTACCATTGTATACTGTTCATTACAGAATGGGCAATCCATAGATCACACCCTGACTGTTCTCCAGTAGGGTATTAACATACAAGTAATGCCCGCTAAAAATGCGTCCAATGATTCATGGTAGCATATCAAGCTGCTGTGGAGCTGGCACTGAAAAAGCTTAACAGTCGCCATTAGTTTATGCACACTAAGCAGTGCTTCTGCTGTTTAGCAAGTGTAAAATATATTTAAAAAAGAGAAAATGAAAAAACAAAAGTTTGTGAGTGTTTATGTGTGTGCGAGTGTATGAGTGCATGTGAGTGTTAGATCGATCAAGCCATTATTTTACACTTGCTACGCAGTGCTTTTGTTTGTTTAGCGAGTGTAAAAACTAAGTACAACAGAAAAAAAGTGTGCATGTATGTTTCTGTGTGTCTATGTTTCTGTTTGTGTGTTTGTTTTTCTCTGTGTGTGCGAATGCTTGCATGCATGAAAGTGAGGTGCGTGTAAGTGAGTGAGAGAGAGTGAAGAGTGAGAACGATCGAGCAACAGCAGCTTTCAGGAGGTTTACATACCTCTCACCTCTTAGAGCAAGTTAACTGGATAAAACCTAAAATAAAGGGGGAACAAAGGCTGGAAACAGGAACATATTCATCTTAAAAAAAATCACAAAGTTGCTTTGATAATAGGACTTGTGTTAGCATGCATATTTCTGAAGTGCAAGCATGTGTTAGAGAGAGAGAGAGAGACAGGGAGAGATGGGGAGATAATGGACCACTGGCAGCTGCAAATAAGTTTGCATACCTCTTGACCTTTTAGCTGAAGAAATCTGAATAAAGCCTGAAATAAAGGGGGAAAAAGGTTCAAAAATAGGAATAGATTTTAAATGTCATACTTACAAAAATTATAAAGTAAGTTAAATAACAGGACTTGTGTTAACATGAATTTTCTGAAGGAAATAAAGTTAGAAAGTCAAATGTATATAATTTTTAGTGACTTCAATTCCCAATGACTGTCAAGAAACAACAGATTTTAACAGTAAGGGACCAAGAAATAATGCAAATATCTAGATATTTTTAAAAATGATATATTCTGGATGTAAAATGCTTCCACTAACACAATTTACATATACTACAGCAACTCTGAAACATTATGCAGAGGAACTATTTTAAATCAAAAACATATAAAAATAAATAATATAGTAATAAAAATATATAAAGAAGTAAAACACAACAATTTTACTGACAGCCCATTCTCTAAGTGCAACAATGCCCTCCAGGGCAGGTTATTGTGTAAATAATGCCGCTCCATGGATGTATGGGTGGGCATTATTTACACAATAACACACACCTTGTCGAGCATTATTGCTTGCATAATGGGCTTAAGGACGTACAGGTAGAGAGGAATTTATGTTTTGTTTGATCTAGATGAGCTGTCTTTGGAAATCAGATGAGCTAAGCAGCAGGCTTTCTGAACTATTGCAGAGACGTGATGGTCAGATGACAAAGAATTAAGAATAAGAGTGCCTAAATGCCTTATGGTAGTGCTTGGCTGGTTGATTGTGTTGCCTATATGGTATGATCTGCAAATATTTTCTTTACCAAAATTAACTGCACTACATTTTTTCATGTTTAAAATGAGACAATTGTTCAAGCACCAATTATTAACATGGTCTAACCCATACTGGAACAATCGTGAGACAGTGGAAGATACAATAACAACTGATAATTTTCACTACCCACTTCGGCAAACATAGATAATCACAGGCCAGGAGTATTAGCTTGAGGGTCTGAGATATACATGTCACATCTGGACAGGACAATGTGGAAAATCCCTACTCTTTTGGGGTCTTTTATGTCCACTAATTCAGGCAGATGTGGACTATCATCTGAAGGAGACCATGCTTAAGAATACTGCAACCTTATTATGTAGTCTCAGAAATTGGAACATGAATTGTCTAATGCATACGACTCAGCACAGCTCCTCGTGGTGTCCTGCAGAGTTCTACAAGCAGCAGAGAGTGGAAGAGTGACTTTCCATTGATTTATAAGTATTTTTCTGGCTTTCTATTTTTGACTGCTGTATTTTGCCTAAAAAGCGAATTTTTATTACTTAACTAGCTCTGCAAGTCGATTCACTGTATTTCTGATTGTTTCTGAACTGTTTTGCACTTTAAAAGTTTGTTTTTGCTTAAATTAACTGGTAGGCTACACACTCAAGTGTGCTAGCCGATTTAAAGCATTTACTGTTTGTTACTGTATCTATTTTCTTATCTATTTGTGAAAAAAACAAAAAAAACAAAAAAAAATCCTTGTTTTCCCGCCTTTACTGAACTAGAATAGTCCAGTCTTCAGATTTGCTGATCTCTGGGCTGTGTCATAGTTCCTGTGCTGTCCATATCCTTATCTAGATAGGAGGAAGCTTCCTTGTTCACCAGTGGGAGTGGGGAGCACTGAGCAGCCTATCTGTCCCTAAAGGAGTGGTTCCAGCCCAGAAACTTGTAGTTTATTGGCCGTTTTGGGCCATTTCCTAGCTCTTTCTAACCCCCTGCTATAAAGCCCGCTTTAGCGCGCTTTTGCGCGCTTTTGCGTGAAGTTGTGCGAAATTGCGCATAGTGCAGCATCGGGCAGCACTGGTTAATCAAACTTAAACTATTTCTGGCTCCGCTAAGTCTGCTATTCAATTTTTCCCTTAGAACTGCTCTACTTTCAATCTAAACAGTCTATTCTCTATCTGAAAAGCCCAGCACTTGCTCCTAAAAGCATTTTATACAAGTAAAGCACTCTTAAACAAAAAGAAAGCATTACATCCACCTACAATCCCCTTGAGTACCCATTTCCCTATAGGTCCTTTCTGACTCAGTTACACAGCAATCCTTTACACTATTCTAGCATGTCGAAGGGTCAATTACTGGCGTCCTCTCCAGTTCAGTTGATGAATCTGGGAATCTTGAGGCAATGTTACAACTGCCTCATGTACACAGACAACCCTCTCCTCCTCCCAACAAATACAAATATATGTGAGAGATGCAACTATATAGCCAAACTGGAGGCTAAGCTCTCTTGACTCAGTACTGGCAAAACTAGGCAGGAGGAGAAGGTAACCACACACACCACAAACCCAGTCTCATATAGACCTATCACAACTGAAAACCAAACACATAAACACACAAAAACATACTCGGATGTTCTAAATAAAAATCTACCAAAACAACAGAGGCCTCCAAAGCAGACATCCAAGCAACCACTACCTCAAAACATAACACATGCAACACATAGTTCACAAAGTCAGTGTGCCAAACAGTCACAGCCCTTAAGGCCAAACAACATGCCTGATACACTTGTAATAGGTGACTCCATAGCCAGACACACTGACGTCCCGCTCACCAGACTGAGCAAGGAAAAGGTTACAGTAAGCTGCCTGTTGGGCGCTAGAATCCACCACATAACACAAGCACTCAGGTCACTCCAAAGCAAGTACAAATATGACTCAGTCATTGTCCATGCTGGTATGAATGACCTGAGACATACCTCCCTGGACTATATGAAAAGAGACATAGAGGAGCTCTCTGATTATGTAGCCCAGGCCGGTATGACCCTGACCCTGAGCAGCATCTTACCCTCACCAAGAATGATGCCACAGTACAGAGACAAAATTATCAGCTTTAACAATTGGCTTAATTACTGGTGTCATTCTAAGGGGATCCAATGTCTGTCTGCTTGGGATGACATGCTTGACAAGCCACGCTGCTTCGCAAGGGACGGCTTGCACCTGTCAGCCCTGGGCTTCCGGATATTGGCCAAGGCTCTTGCCACCCCCATAGTGCCTTTTTTAGGCAAGGCTCAAAAGACAAACCCACCTCCCTAGAAAACACAAGTGGAAAAAAACTAAGGGTAATGCTGCTCAATGCCAGAAGTCTAAACCTCAAGATGCACGCACTCAAAGCCCTCCTCAGTATGGAGAACATCGATGTCTGTGCAGTGACTGAAACCTGGTTCAAGGCTCCCAAGAGCACCCCAGCACTACCAGGTTACACCTCATATCATGCTTTTCGGCCCCAAAACTTGGACCGAACCACAAAAGGAGGTGGAGTATCCATATTCATCAAAGATACCCACACCTCCAGGTTAGTGGCAATGCACAAAGCATCAGAGACCATCTATGTGCAACTAACCATAGGCAAAACTGCCCTACAGTTTGTAGCATGCTACAGACCACCCTCTCAAACTCAGGAACCCCACTCAGCCTTCCTGAAGACACTGGAGAGTATGAATGTCTCTCTAAATACCATCATATTGGGAGACTTCAACTACCCAAACATAGACTGGGAGCATTACTCAAGCCCCAACACTCTAGCCCAAAGGTTCCTAGAATTCATAAACTCAAATGCGATGGAACAACTAGTCACCACTCCCACAAGAGGAGATAATATATTAGACCTGATCATCACAAACATGGGGACACAATGCTCCACACCGGAAGTATACCCATCATTGGTGAGATCAGACCATAAATTAATCTCACTGGAAATCCACATCCCGCCCCCACCCCCAGCACAGAAGACCACAGTGAAGAATTTCTCAAAAGCTGACTTCACACTTCTTAAGACTGAAGTGGTATCCTTCAAGGCCCCTGGGCCAGTGGAAACCACAGCCCACACCGCTGAATCCTTTATAAATGCTTTCTACGGACACCTTCAAGAATGCATAGATCATGCAATCCCAAATAAAACCAAGGCCCATTCCCCCAAAGGCAGGCGTCCTGTCTGGTGGACCCCAGCCATTAATAAGCTATACAACAGGAGGAGGAAGCTACTACATGACAGAGCAAAATCCCTAAAAGGGAAGGCATCTCTGATCAGTACTAGCAAAAAACTACGATCACTCATAAAATTATCCAAGGCCAACTTTGAGAGAAAAATTGCAAAAGACACTAAAGACAATCACAAGGCCTTCTTTAGTTATGTTAGAAACCTGGGTGGAAACTCCCAAATATGCTCAGAGTTAGTCCAAAATGACACAAAATACACTGAACCCACAGACATTGCCAACATACTGGCAGACAGGTTCAGTGCAAATCCCCCCCCCCAAAAGGATGAATATCTATCCCAGCAGACTGTAGCCTCCCTGACATCTCAGATGCCCAGGTGAGAGCCGCCCTCTCCAAAGCTAAAAACACAGGATCAATGGGACCAGACGGTGTCCCGGGTTGCGTGCTACATGAACTCCAAGAGGAACTAAACCCGCACATAAGGCTGCTGTTTAATCTTAGCCTTGCTACAGGATACGTGCAAAAAGAATGGAGTACAGCAACAGTGGTCCCAATCCACAAAGGAGGTGCTTCTATGGACCCTGGAAATTACCGCTCCATAAGCTTGACGAGCCTGGTGTGCAAAGCTATGGAGAGGATCATCATGGAACTCATAAACAAAGACATTGGGGACCTACATACACTGGATCCCACCCAATTCGGCTTTGTCAAGGGCAGATCATGCCTTTTGAACCTGGTCGACTTTTTTGAAACAGTCACTAAGGCCATTGATGAGGGTAAGGCAGTTCACACAGCCTACCTTGACCTTGCAAAAGCCTTCGACACAATACCCCACTCGGGCATCATAGACAAGCTCACCAGCTTAAATGTAAACCCATATGTCATAAAATGGGTTGCAAACTGGCTCAAGGACACAACCCACAAGGTCAGAATTGCTGGAGCCATGTCAGACTCTAAGCCAGTCACAAGCGGTGTCCCACAGGGCTCAGTCCTGGGACCACTCTTGTTCGGCATTTATTTTTCCGAGGTGCAAGCTAACACAGGAGGATTGTGGCTGACAAAGATCGCAGATGACTGCAAACTGGGCGCCATAATTGATACTCCAGCGGACACAAGCATCCTTCAGAAAGGCCTCATAGAAATGGATAACTGGTGCCAGAGCCATGGCCTTAAACTGAATGCCAAAAAATGTATAGTCATACCCTTTGGGAAAAACAAAGTACCCACAAATTACCACATAGGTGGTAATCCATTAATCTGGAAGAAGTAATCAGGGACCTAGGGACCCAAGTTGACAGTAACCTCTCATTTGACACTCACATTGCCAAAGTGGTTAGGAAGACCTTCTATATTGCCCACCTTATCATGAAAGGATTCTCATCTAGATCAAGAGAGGTCATTGTGCCCCTATACTCTTCCCTTATCAGGCCCATAATTGAGTACAATGCCCCATTTGGATGTACCTTACCCGACACCTGCAGCAGTTAGAAAGACCCCAAAAGTACCTCACCAAGAGGATCAAGGGTCTCAAACATATGTCATATGCTGCCCGGCTGAAGAAACTCCAGCTCTATTCAGTCGCATACCGCCTACTCAGAGGCGATCTATGCCTGACGTACAAGGCCATGTCCAATCCGAAATTAATGGACATGCTCCACCTCAGGAAATCCAAATCCACCAGAGCCACGAGAGCGAGAGATTTGAACCTCAACACAGAAATAAATAGGATGTGCTGGAGGGACAGATTCATAACCCAGAGGCTCCCTACACTCTGGAACAGAATCCCAGTCTATGTTACGCAGAGCCCCTCACTGACTCTCTTCAAGAGATATCTTGACGAGTGGATGGGAGATCGTAGGTTTACCCCGGGGGGTCATCTCTGTGTCACTACTAGACAGAGGCACAGTAAACTAAACCCTAAATGGGCACAGTATTCTCATCGCAAGGGGTGGCAAAAGCCACACACACTCTGGCTAGGCTTATAAATGCCCTAGGGCAGATAGCCTAGTATGAACCTATGAACCTATGAACCATAATGTGAGGCAAGAACCCACAGCCTTTGTTTATTCATCATCAGAATTAAGCATGACACCTGTTGAGACACAGGGGGTAGACAGGTACCCACAACTTAGCAAGAATAGCACATAAAGTCTATCATGACTTATATGAGACATAATGCGTTTATAATTAATAATAAAATTCACAGAAACTGGCAACACTGGCAATCTGTAAAACAGCAGTCTAGATATTAGGTGTGATGACAGATGCGGGCAAGTGCCAGCATAGACAGATGAAGTTTTGTAAAGAGTGATATGTCCTATGAATAGCAAACTGATTTATACAGATGCTTGTGTCACACATGTATTAGAACGTTATGTCATTTGTATAGCAAACTGATTTATACAATATGCTTGTGCTGAAAAATTATTGTGAGATTTGCTTATGTTAAAATGTATCAACAGTGCACCCTGCTGAAATGAAGAGAAATGGACATGTATTATTGTAGTTGAATTAAATGCATACGTTTTAATAAAGGATATTGGGGCAGTGAATGGTTAACCAGATAACTTATTTTAAGGAAAATAAGGGAAATGGAAATGAGCCCTTAAGCCATTAAAAGGCACCCCACAGTGCTGAACAGGACTGGAGCCACTGAGTCTGTGGAACAGCCATTGTTCATTAGCTCAGTAAAAAGAGGGGAGGCCCCAGGCACTGCCATAAGCATTTGGATGGGTATTATAGCCATCTGTTCTGACTTCCTCTCTTAGCTTCAAAGGGGAATACTGTGAGAACCTAGAGTGAGGTGACTATATCTGGTCATTCTGCCAGCCCTCTTAGAAATTATATTTTAGATATTACAAAGTGAAATGTCAGAGGATTGAGTATTCTGTTTGGGAAGCCTGACTAGAAAGACCCTCGTCCACAGCATCTTGCCTTGTGATATTAAATATCTTAACTAGGGAAGAGTAATTCTTTTAGATCAGTCAAGAAGCTTAGTTTAGAGAGTGTTTTCTTTATTTGTATGAGTCTGTCCATCAATGTTTATTACAATAATTTCTGTTATTTGAACTTTGTGGTTTACTGTGAATATATATTCAGTATTTTCATGCTTTTTTATTATTTATTATTAAATATATTCAAAATTTTATTGTAGCTGGCCATTGTAGAAAGTATCTAACCTTTGAGAGTGCTTATATTTATTTGATGACACTGTGTGGGTCACTCCAGAAAGCTTAGCATTTTGGTGAACTACTACCATTTATTTTAGTATTAAAATTACATCGTAAAATTGCATATCCTTTGTTAAGAGCTTTATAGTAACTGATTGGTGGCAATGATAACTACCTTTTAGTCTAGGCAAAGTTGGTAGAGTGGGAAATCTGTGCCAGCCTTTCCCAGGTGTGTGTGTGTGTGTGTGTGTGTGTGTGTGTGTGTGTGTGTGTGTGTGTGTGTGTGTGTGTGTGTGTGTGTGTGTGTGTGTGTGTGTGTGTGTGTGAAAATTAAATCTTAAAGAGTGTGTATGTGTGTCAACTACTTGGGGCAGGGACATGAAGCACTGGGTTTACAGACAGTGTGCTAGAGAACTTGGCTTGGACACTTGGCTGAGGACCTAACCATACAGCTGTACCAGTGGGGGTGGTCTTATTGAAGACCTGGAGGGAGACAGATATAGAGAAATCCAGGCCCTGGGCTTAGTGTGTTCCCTGTGTGCCCTTAAGAGAACTTGTACTTGTTGAAGAGAGGTCTGCATCTGGAAGGCCTGAGAGTAAACATTTGTATCCCAAGTGCACGCCCTTCTCCAGTGTCAGTGGTGAGGATTCAGGCTTCTTGATTACTGGCCTAGTGTGGGGACATCACATACTGGCAGCAGTGGTGGGCATCACACAAGGAACTGTGTCATTAGAAAGGAGAAGAGCATGAAGGACTTATGCATACATCTCAACTTCTTTGCTCAAAACTAAGACAAAATCTCTCCTTCAACCACCACATTCCACTGTGGTCAGTAAGTCCTTCTATGTGGCACATCTCATTACCAAGTGTTTTGCATCCAGGAAGGAGGTCATCATCTCTCTCTCTACTCTTCCCTCATTAGGCCCATCAGTGAGTATAATGCCCCATTTGGCATGTACCTCACTAGACACATGCAACAGCTGGAAAGGGCACAAAAGTACCTCACAAAGAGGATCCTAGGCCTTAAACACATGTCCTACATGGACAGACTCAAAAAAACTCCAGCTATTCTCTGTCTCATATCATCTACTAAGAGGCGATCTCTGCTTGACTTACAAATCCATGTCTAACCCAGCTCTGTTAGAAATGTTACATCTAAAGAAATCCCAATACCTCCATACCACACACTCCAGAGACCACAGCCTCATTACTGCAATCAAAAGAACATGCTGGAGGGACAGGTTTATAACCCAGAGACTGCCCATGCTCTGGAATAGACTTCCCATGCACGTCAAGCAGAACACCTCACTGGCCCTCTTCAAGAGAAATCTTGACGAGTGGATGGGAAATAGAAAATACACCTTGGGATCACTCCAGTGCCTCTTCTTGATAGAGGCACTGGGAACTAACATTGGGCAGCACAAGGCCAGGGATATCTATGGGCTAGGCTTGTAAAGGCTCCAGTGCCATTAGCCTAGTACACACCTATAAACCTATGAAAATAGTAGGGACACAAAGGCCCAAAATCAGGGTCATTTTTTTTAAGTTTTACTCTAATTTAATTAGAGGATTTACAGAACAACAAGTTTTGAGTGATAAAATGTGTAAAACAGGCATTATTAACTGACTGCAAACTTAAGTGTTTTACCAGAAAATTAAAAACTTCAGGAGGGCTAGTGCAAAAATATGAGGCAGAATCAAGGACAGTCTTCAAAATCTGAGGCAGATGAGATATGCAAACTTATGGGCTGCCAGTCATTATAAATAGGGAAATATGGCAGAATATGTTTACAAGGGATTACATTTGTATTTTGCTTACAAATTTGTAATGTCTGCATATTTAATGATGTCTTTGAATAAGCCAGAAATACAATCCATGATATAAATATTTAAATCTCACAGCAATCATTTTTTTTAGGTATTCTAAGATGGATTCTAAGGTTTTAAACAGGATAAACTGGCAAAACACTTGAGAACAGTGGTGCAAGAACATAGCTGGGATGTCATTAAATGCATGGGTCTGCTTATCCTAAACCTCTATCCCCCAAACCACTTCTAACAACAACGTCAGCAAACTGAACACTGTCAGTGCAGGCAGGATGCTAAACAAACAAGAAAATCAAGGCCTTCATCCTCCACACACCCATATACCCACCCGACTTACTCATCATATCAGAATTATGGATAAAACATGACAACCGCCTAACCTGAAAGCCCACTTCAGAGGATACTCCTACCTTTTCCAGACCCAGCATAAGGGTAGTGGGAGGAACACATTTGATTTTCAAACATAACTTGACAATCCAATACCACAATCAAAACATATCTCTACTAAACCATCTCAACTCAGATTCATTGGGCAACATTTTTGTATTTCATTTTATAAATGTGTTAACATAAGCCTACTAGATGCAAGTGCCCCTTTTAAAGACAGCTTAGAAGCACTGTTGGATTAATTTACTGAGAATCACAGAGCAGGCTAGTTAAGTTGGAAGATAACACTCTGTAACTTGTGTACATAAAGCAACTTTTTCAAAAAAAAACTAGAGCTAAAAACTGAACTAACTGCCAGACCATCAGAACAGTTCTGATGAAATTCACTTTAATAGTACTGAACAAAAGAACTTGGCATTTATTAAAGTCTTCTGAGTATGTGCAGTGCACTGGTGTTTTTATTTTATTTTGTGTTCTCATACTGGTTCATAAATTCTTGCTCCTGAATCGTACTGCTTATCTTCGGCACTTTGTTTTGTCCCGGGGAAGTGGACTTTGTTTTGCTGTGCTAGGTCCTATATTTATTTAACATTTGTTTACTGGGAAAGTCAGTCTTGGAACAAGTCAATTTTCAGAGCAGGCTCAGGGAGAAATGCTCCAGATGCATATCTTTGTGTAACCCCTCACATCAACCTCTTTACCAGCCAAGGACTCTGCAGCGGTCCATTCTCTCTCTCCTGTTGTGTTCTCTTCTTTCAGTAATAATTCGCCCTCTCACATTCCCTTCTGTATCACCTTACATGAAAATGAAATGCTGATTTACAGCCCCTAATACACACTATGTCAACACAGATGGAAATTCACATTTCCAATCCATCCTACTGCATTCTCCCCCCAGCAAACTAAATCTCAACAAAGCAAGACAATGAAGCCATTCTTTTCAGTACTCCTAAGAGACTGGTCAAAGCCCCTTATAACTCGTCCATTCCAGCAGCTTTACTGGATTCCCTCAAAAGGTACAACTTTATAAACACCTAGGAATTTGACATGACAACAACCTCAATCTTCAAACTCACATCCAATGCAATAAGTCCAAAGTAAACAATCTACTGCTGTGGTCCAAGAAAAGTTATCAGTTCTTTTGATCAGAATGGAAAGCTTCCATATATAGCAGACTCCTGTTTCCCCTAGTAACTAACAGAACTAAAATAAATAAATAAATAAACTCTAAATAATTTATAACAATATCTGTTAGTTCATAGCATTTGCCCAAAATGAAAGCAACACTGCTTAATGTTTCAAAGGGCTAAATGGTTTCTACTACACCCTAAAAACAGGTGACACTATTTTCCCTTCTTAACACAAAGCTATATGAGAAATTCACTGCATACAATCTATGAGTCCTCCCAGCACATGGTACTTGCCTGCAATAATTTACTTTGACATCTACACTCTCACGTCTACATTCACATTATGTCTCCACTAGCACTCATGTCTACACTTGCACTCACGTCCACACTCACACTTATGTTCACAATCACACTCAGGTCTACACTCACAATTACATCTACAGTCACACTTACGTCCACACTCACATCCACACTCACATCTACAATCACACTCACATCTACACTCACACTTACATCTACACTCACAGTTACATACATACTCACACTCACGTTCACATCTACAACTACACTTACGTCTACACTTACCCTTACATCTACACTCACACTTACATCCACACTCATGCTCACATCTACAATTACTCTTATGTCTACACTCACACCTACTTCTACACTCACTTTTACATCCACACTCACACTTACATCCACACTCACACTTACATCCACATTCACACTTACGTCTACACTCACATTACATCTCCACTCACAATTACTATATGTCTACACTCACACTCATGTCCACACTCACATTCATGTCCACACTCACATTCATGTCTACACTCACACTTATGTCTACACTCACACTTACATCTACACTCACATTGTCTCCACTCACACTTACATCCACACTAAGACGTACGCCCACACTCACAATCACATCTACAGTCACACTTACATCTACACTCACACTTATGTCCACACTCACACTCACATCTACACTCACACTTACATCCACACTCACAATCACATCTACACTCGCACTTATGTCCACACTCACACTCATATCCACACTCACACTTATGTCTACACTCAAGTATGTCTACACTCACACTTACGTCTATACTCACATTGTCTAAACTCACACTTACATCCACACTCAGACTTACGTCCACACTCACAATAACATCTACAGTCACACTTACATCTACACTCACACTTATGTCCACACTCACACTCATGTCCACACTCACACTCATGTCTACACTCACATTTATGTCTACACTCACACTTATGTCTACACTCACATTATGTCTCCACTCACACTTACATCCACACTCACACTTACATCCACACTCACAATCACATCTACACTCACACTTATGTCCACACTCACAATCACATCTACACTCACACTTAAATCTACACTCACACTTACATCCACACTCACACTTACTTCTACACTCACATTACATCTCCACTCACACTTACTGTATGTCTACACTCACACTCACGTCCACACTCACATTCATGTCCACACTCACACTCATGTCTACACTCACACTTATGTCTACACTCACACTTACATCTACAATCGCATTACGTCTCCACTCACACTTACATCCACACTCAGACTTACGTCCACACTCACAATCACATCTACAGTCACACTTACATCTACACTCACACTTATGTCCACACTCACACTCACGTCTACACTCAAACTTATATCCACACACAATCACATCTACACTCGCACTTATGTCCACACTCACACTCATGTCCACACACACTCATGTCTACACTCACACATATGTCTACACTCACACTCATGTCTACACTCACACTTATGTCTACACTCACATCACATTACGTCTCCACTCACACTTACAACAACACCACTCACAATCACATCTACACTCACACTTATGTCCACACTCACACTCACATCTACACTCACACTTACATCCACACTCACACTTACGTCTACACTCACATTACGTCTCTGCTCACACATCCACACTAACATTCATGTCCACACTCACACTCATGTCCACACTCACACTCATGTTTACACTCACACTTATGTCTACACTCACACTTACGTCTACACTCACATTACGTCTCCACTCACAGTTGCATCCACACTCAGACTTACATCCACACTCAGTCAAATCTACACTTACACTTATGTCCACACTCACACTAACAATTACACTCACACTTACATCCACTCACACTCACATCTACACTTACACTTACATCTACACTCCCACTTATGTCCACACTCACACTTATGTCCACACTCATATTTACAACCACACTCACACTTACATCCACACTCACACTTAAATACACACTCACACTTACATCTACACTCACACTTACATCCACACTCACTTACATCTACACTCACATTACTTCTCCACTCACACTTACTGTACGCCTACACTCGCACTCACATTCACATTCACACCTGTGTCCACCCTCACATTCATGTCCACACTCACACTCATGTCTACACTCACACTTATGTCTGGGGTGGGAGGTTAGCATAATGGTTAAGGTGTTTACCATACAAACACAAAGTGCAGGGTTTGATTCTTGCAAGGGTATTTGGCTAGGCTTAAAATGGCTCACAAAGGCAGTTAGCCTAGCACCACTCTATGAACCTATGAACCTATCACTCACACTTATGTCTACACTCACACTCATGTCCACACTCACACTCATGTCTACACTCATACTTACGTCTACACTCACATTACATCTCCACTCACACTTACATCCACACCCAGACTTATGTCCACACTCACAATCACATCTGCACTCACACTTACAGCTATACTTGCACTTATGTCCACACTCTCACTTATGCCCACACTCACACTCATGTCAGACCAGTGACAAGTGGAGTACCACAGGGTTTAGTCCTAGGTCCTCTCCTGTTTGGTATCTACTTCTCTGAAGTACAGGCTAACACAGAAGGTCTTTGGCTAACAAAGTTCGCAGATGACTGCAAACTAGGAGCCATAATCAAATCTCCTAACGATGTGGACATCCTACAAAAGGGCCTCACTGAGACAGATGCCTGGTGTCAAAGCCATCATCATGCACCCACTTCAAAACTTTACTAAAAGCGCACCTAAAAACATGCTGGCTATGCCCTTGCAACTCCCACTCTAATATCACCCACCCCATCCAACCACTACCTTTCTTTCCACCCCACTAACTACCTTGATTATAGCAAGCTCAGATGCTTATAACCCTAGTACTTATTATACAGCAGAAACTTCTTATTGTAACATTTGTTAATGTCTGTTAAGTACTTCACAGATAAAGATTCTAGTTGTCTACTGATGTACTATGTTCTTCATCTGTAAATATGTTGTAAGTAATTGCTATGTTAAATTGTTAATCGCTATGTAATCCAATGTAACTACTGTCTGTTTATTTTAACTGTGGAGCTTTTCTCCCTGGGCCTCCGCTGAATATGGACCTACGTCCAGTCGGACACTCCCGGTCAGCAAATGTAAATAAATAAATAAATAAAGCCATGGCCTCAAGCTCAATGCCAAAAAGTGCATTGTCATCCCTTTTGGTAAAAACTCTGTACCCATGAACTACCCCATAGGCGGTAGTCTACTTAACACTGAAAGTGTGATAAGAGACCTTGGGACACAGGTGGACAGTAGTCTCTCCTTTGATAATCACATCACCAGAGTAGTCAGGAAATCCTTCTACGTGGCACACCTCATCACAAAAGGTTTCTCATCCAGGAAAAAAGAGGTCATTGTTCCCCTGTACTCATCACTCATTAGACCCATTATAGAGTACAACGCCCCTTTTGGTATGTACCTCACAAGACATCTACAACAACTGGAAAGGGCACAGAAATACCTCACAAAGAGGATTAATGGCCTCAAACAGATGCCCTACACAGACCGTCTCAAAAAACTCCAGCTTTACTGTGATGCATATAGCCTACTGAGAGATGATATCTGCCTAACATACAAAGCTATGTCAAACCCAAAGCTGTTGGACATGCTCCACATAAAGAAATCCCAATCCCTCCGAGCTACATGCACTAGGGACCTAAACCTTGTCACCAAAATAAACAGAACATGCTGGAGAGATAGATTCCTGTCTCAGAAACTTCCCATACGCTGGAAAAAAGTACCTATCTATATTAAACAAAGCTCCTCATAAGCACTCTTCAAGAAAAATCTTGATGATTGGATAGAAGACAGGAAATTCACCCCAGGGATCACTTCGGTGGCTCTGCTTGACAGGGGCACAGGAAAATAATTTTCTTGGGTGGCAAAAGCCAGGGTACCATTTGGCTAGGCTTATATAGGCCCTAGGGCCAATAGCCTAGTACCTACTTATGAACCTATGAACCTATACTTCATACAGCATGATGTCTCCATCCTCACACCTGAAATGTAGATTTTCTTCCCTTCACATTTAAAAGGCATTTCTACCTGCACAAAGTTTCAATTATCAGTAAAAACATTTTTAGTAAAACAAGATAAATGTAAATGCTGGCAAAATAATGCAGTCATATAATCTCTTACCCTTCACTATTATTTTGGGACATCTCTCACCGGATCTAGGACGTTTGTTCATCTGAGCAAACGTCCGAATCCATAATAACTGAACACACTTTAATGAAAGTGCTTTTATTGAAAAAGCACTTTCGTTAAAGTGTGTTACAACCCCCCCCACTACATTTACATTTTAGCAGGGGGGCTTTGTCCTACTGCAACCCCATGTGGAGGGCTGTGTCCCCACCCTCCGTACTTTAATATTCTCCCTCTGAGACTGCACTACAGTGGGGGAAAAGGGAAATTTCCCTTACCCGCACCGTAGTACAGCCTCGGCACCAGGCATACTTACGCAAAAGTGCTTCTTTGGTGAAAAGCACTTTCGCGTAAGTATGCCTGGCCATTTGGATTTTGGTCATTTGCTCAGTCGATCAAATGTCCTAGATCCCTCTCACTATACCTGCTATTCTTAGAATTGCACAACTACTCACAAGCTCTGTATGTCTGTGTGCGTGGATATAGATAACGAGGATTACACTGCGATGTGCGAACTGCAGGTGATCACGAGTCACAATGCTGACTTGCAGTTTTCAAAGAGGCAGTTGTGCGAACCCAAACACATCTACTACACTATATCGCATGAGTAGTGTTGTTGGAGTATTTGAGTTCGGCATTTTGAGTGGAGATCGTGGTTCAGTGAGGAACAAGGAATTAACCATTTCCTCACTGTAGTGCGATCTTGGAGTTGGTATATGTAATTTGCAGGGGATGGGGGGGCACAGCCTCCCGTTGGGGGGTGTATGAGGGCGTAGCCCCCCTTTAAAATAGTACAATTAATGTACCATTGAGTATAAAGTGTAACAGCATGTTAATGTGCCTAGCATGGGTGACTGTCATCACCTCCTGTTATGTCATATACATCCAACTATGGATGTCAATATATTTAGTTTTGCCTTGGTTGATGTTTCGACGTTCTGAATTCAGCATTTTGGGTCGACATTCTGAACAGTCGACAGAAGCGAATTCCAACTGCCAATATTAAACCAGATATCCATGTATCTATGTCTATCTATCTATCTATCTATCTATCTATCTATCTATCTATCTATCTATCTACCTGTTTTATTATTTATTATTTTATTTTACATTTATTGACCGGGTTGTCCAACTGGATTCATGTCCATTTTCAGTAGAGGCCCGGGGAGATAAGCTCCATTAAGCTAATAAAAAATACATGGGTGATAGAGATTAGCATCAATAACTTGACTACAAAGTTTAAAAAGCAATACACTAATACAAGATACATAATTACAGAGTAGAGGTTTTGACATAGATTGATATAGCTAGATAGATACATAGCCACACACAAATACATACATGGGGTGGATTTGGCATAATGGTTAAGGTCTTCACTTCACAGACATAGGGAAAAGATTTGACTTTGACCTCATGATACTGGTAAAACTTAATATTGTTTGTAAGAGCAGTTGGTTTAGTATTCACCTATGAACAATGCCCATTAGCAATATCAGTGCCAAAACATGAAATGTCAACATGCTCCAAAGATTACCCCAAAGCAGGCTAAACCAAAGCCAAGTTTTTTTTCAGGGGGCAAGTTCCCCCCACCCCGTGCCCACACACCTTCTGCTAAAAAAAAAAAAAAAAAAAAAAAATTATAAACACACACATATATATATATATATATATATATATATATATATATATATATATATATATATATATATACTACATAATCCCTAATATTCCCCTACCTGGGGATTGTCCATTTTGTATATGTGTTGACTAGTGTCAACCAAACAGGACCCCCAATGTGCACAATCTGTAAGTACGGCATATATACAAAAATGCATGGATCTTGTGACAGATGAGAATGTTTTGTTACACACTGACAAAAAAAATTGTTACTAAATTATTATGTCATTTTTTAGTTATCTACGTGGCTATGTGTTACGCTTTGTAACATTTTCACTCTTTGCCTGTGTGAGCTTGAAAATGGTCCAGAGGAATCAGCACTTTGTCCTGTTCAACAAATAACATAAAACAAAATAAAAATAAAATGAAATAAAATAAAATGTAAAACACTCACTGTTTTATAGTTGAGACATTATAACAGCAAGTAAAATACCTTACAATCAATTACATTAGGATATAAAGCAACTCCCCAGTTTAGCAGGAAAGGTTGAATTTGGTTGTACAAAAAAATAAAATGGAAATTTAAATTAATGTGTTCAAAAGCGTTTGATTTAAAAAAAATATTTACCACAAAAGTGCTTTCTGAAATATAAATGAAAGCTTAGACTGACACCTTGTGGGCAAAAATGTTAGTTAAACAAAATTTGTACTTGCCATTCATGTTTCGGTGTGTGTGTGTGTGTGTGTGTGTGTGTGTGTGTGTGTGTGTGTGCGTGTGCGTGTGCGTGTGTGTGTGTGTGTGTGTGTGTGTGTGTGTGTGTGTGTGTGTGTGTGTGTGTGTGTGTGTGTGTGTGTGTGTGTGTGTGTGTGTGTGTGTGTGTGTGTGTGTGTGTGTATGTGAAAGGCCTACAACTTATAAACAACATCAAGTTCAAATTCAAGCCAAGCATTTTATATTTTGTTATAGCTTTGTGTTGCCTGCTAGTTTTACAGCACTGGGTCATGAAAATAACTTTATGGCAAATACTTGTTTGGATGAGTGACATAATACACACATTCTTTAGCTTTTTACTTCAAATACTTTGTCATAATTTCAAAGAGCAGCACATCTTTTTTTTCATATAATTCCAACCTTTGGACATAAATCAGGTATACACTTTCATTTTCCATGAGAAAATAAAAGTTGAATTACAAGTTCTCACTGTCAGTAACAACACAACCAAAAAGGAAGTTCCTCTGCTGTTTTCTTGCTCCACAAACATCCAGTTCATCAGTTTTCATCACTACTTTACTCTGCATTAAGGACAATAGAGATAAACCCTACCACTCTATGATGACTTTCCTGGACCCAGGGTATATGCATTAGACCTAGCCAATCCATTTGTCTTTCGTTTATGAAAACAGATTGCACTTTCAGTGGGTCCTGAATTTCTGACTTTGACTGTAAAGATGGGAACAGCAAATTAATTTCATTCTTTTTTGCCCTTTCACATTTTGTCACCCCACCCCACCCATTATATGAGGGCATCTAGAATCAATAAATATGAGCAAACATGGAAAGTAATCAAACTATAAACAATTATAGTTCCAACTGCATCATATGATGAGGCACTGATCCAGTAACAACATTCAGAGAATACTGATGTGAGTGTTACCCAGTAATGCTGGAGTAGTAGAAATCATCTGGTAGTAATAATAAAGTTATGTTTGGGTCAGTGCTAGAGGGTGGTCACAACCTTGAGCCTCTCCAGAAAAGTCACCATAAATCTAGTGAAACTAACTTGGGCAAAAAAAAGTAAAAAAAAATAAATACATTTTGGTTATCACTATATCTCAGTTATTTCATTATATCTTTAATTATTTTAGTGCATCAGAATCATTAAGTGGTTATGGTTAGTACACTTCAATAAATCTGTCACTGTAAAGTGGTCTTGAAGGTTTTTGTTTTCCCATAATCAGTTTCAAGCCCCCTTCATATGAGTCATGCTAGGCAAAAGGAAATAATTTTCTTTTAACTTTTGTGCAAATAGAATGGCAGTAGTGTGAATCATATGCATCTTGCACAGCACTTATATTCATTTTCACTTTTTTGCTTGAATTAATTTCCAAGCATTATATTACGTTGTCGAAAACTCAAACTGTTGACAGTGTAATAATCGACATGAAAATGTCGAAACCCCCGAACATCGAGCACACACACACAAAAAAAAAAAACACAACACAAATTGATCTATGCAGGGGGGCAAGCCCCCCTGCACCCCCACACCCTCCACTACTTAAATATACCAACTCTAAGATCGCACTACATTGCAGTAAACAGAAATCTGCCCTTACGGAGATTTCCGTTTACATGCGCAATGACTTTCACTTTTGACATTTTGGTGCTGACAATATCAACTTCGATATTGTCAGCCTTCGACAGGGTGAAGTACACCCTTTCTAAATGCTCAACAAAATAAACTAGCTGAAATGCATGTTTTAAGGCTTCCACTTTTTACTCCAATTGTTGACAAACCCTCTCTTACACTTTTCCTGAGGTGTCAAAACTATCAATAACCTCTCTATACTCATCACTAATGAGGCACATAATTGAGTGTGACACCCCTTTTGGTATGTACCGTACAAAGCTCCTGCAGCAACTGGAGAGACCTCAGAGGTTTCTAATTTAGAAGGTAAGGGACTCCAACATGTGTCTTACATAGATAGACTAAAGTCTTTGTCACTATACTCAGTATCGTATAGACTTCTTAGGGGACACTTATGCCTGGCTTACAGAGCAGTCTCTGACCCAAACCTGATGAATTTGTTGCACATCTGTAAATCAAACGGGACTAAGGCTACCCATTCCAGGGACCTAAATATATCCTGCGACTTAGAGTATGCTGGAGGGACAGGTTTGTCTCCCAGTGACTGCCACATCTTTGGAATAGGCTGCCAGTTCATGTGAAGCAGACCACCTCTATGACACTGTTCAAGAGGAACTTGGATGAGTGGACAGGTCACCATAAAATCCTACTGGAGATACCACCCACAACCCTCCTGGACATGGGCAGTCATTCCTAAATGCAATCTTAGGTATCGACTAACATTTCTATGGTATTACATTGGGTTGAAATGACTAGGCTTAAAAATGACCTCTTGGTCAATAGCCTATTAACTTCCTATGATCCTAATGTGATGCAGGAGCTGTTAAAATAACCTCCTGATCAATAGCCTAGTAACTTCCTATGATCCTAATGTGATCCAGGAGCTGTTAAAAATAACCTCTTGATCAATAGCCTAGTAACTTCCTATGATCCTAATGTGATCCAGGAGCTGTTAAAATAACCTCCTGATCAATAGCCTAGTAAGTTTCTATGATCCTAATGTGATCCAGGAGCTGTTAAAATAACCTCCTGATCAATAGCCTAGTAACTACATATGATCCTAATGTGATGCAGGAGCTGTTAAAATAACCTCCTGATCAATAGCCTAGTAACTTCCTATGATCCTAATGTGATCCTGGAGCTGCTAAAATGACCTCCTGGTCAATAGCCTAGTAACTTCCTATGATCCTAATGTGATCCTGGAGCTGTTAAAATGACCTCCTGGTCAATAGCCTAGTAACTTCCTATGATCCTAATGTGATCCTGGAGCTGTTAAAATGACCTCCTGGTCAATAGCCTAGTAACTTTCTATGATCCTAATGTGATCCTGGAGCTGTTAACTGATCAAAATAACTTTTAATAGACATTTAAACTACTTTCATATTTAACAGTGTCTGCACTGGGAAGATATGTGCTGTATTCTGAATGCTGGTAAAATGTGTTTTATTTGTTTAAAACTATTTTCCATGTTCTGCAGCACAGGATAAAATATCTCTGACTTTCTGTGTTTGAATTTAGGTTAGCGATACTTTTCTCTTTTTTCTGATGCAAATGTCTGTGTATGATATTTTCCTACCCATTATAGTAGTAGCTACACCCTCAACTTGTTACACTGTAGCATAACAACACTTCATCCAAACCGCAATCCTTCAGCATGATAAATTAGTACTTTTTCTGTGTTGTGAATATTGCCAGGACTTGTAAGATTATGTCATTAAGTGTTTTTTTTTTCCATAGGGAAACAGTCTTTCATTTTAACAGTGGTTTATGGGTGAGTTGTTATGATCTATCATGTATCCTATACTTTACTGCTATGGTGTTTTGGTGCTTTTTTTTCCACATCCCTTACATGCCCTACTAGGTAGTTACTGTACCCATATTGTGCCCAACAAGAAAAAGAACCTGGAGTCACCACTGGTTTTGTTATTCACAGAGTAATAACACTGAATCATGAGATCATAGGATGTTACTAGGCTAAATGCCCTACAGCCTTTTTAAATCTAGTCATTTATGAATCAATTTTCAGAATTAACAATGTCAAAGGACTAAAATGGTTTTGGTGTATGCCTGAGTCTTAGAGCATCTACTAACTGCCCCTCTCCATAAAGGACACAGGCAACAAGTCAGGGGCAAATTTGTGATTTCCATCCATTGGTCTAAATTGCTTTTGAAAAACTGCATCTAGCTTCAGTAAAACAAAATAATATGAGATTAAATATGCGTCTAAATCATAATATGGATATACCACTACCTGATACATTCTGTATTATATGTTCTTATATTTAATTACATGTGGAGCTTTTCTCCCCGGGTTTCCACTGAAAATTTCTGGCCCCATGGACTTTCCCGATAAACAAATGCAATAAATAAAAATAAAAATAATAAATAATAATATCTTGTAAGAAAAGTGGGATGCCATTCCAGAATAGAGAAAACGTGTTCTGCAAGCCTGAGGCTGACTGAGAGTGAAGTGATACTAAGATGAACAAAGTATTCCAGAGAAATTTTAAATTTAAGATTTTTTTTAATTTTAAGATTTGTACTCTTATACTGTTCACAAATTCTTGTTCCTGAATCTTACTGCTTATCTTTGGCACTTTGTTTTATCCAAGGGCTCTGGACTTTGCTTTGCTGTGCTAGGTCCTATATCCCCCAACCTCGTTACCCACAAGATACACTACAGTGATCCATTCACTCTCTCTCTCTCGCTCTATTACAGTGATCCAGTCTCTCTCTCTCTCTCTCTCTCTCTTACAGTGATACATTCTCTCCCTCTCACTCTCTTACAGTCATCCATTCTCTCTCTCTCTCTCTCTGTTACAGTGATCCATTCTCTGTCTCTCTTACAGTGATCCATTCTCTCTCTCACTCTTACAGTGATCCATTCTCTTGCTCTCTTGCAGTGACCCATTCTCTCGCTCTCTTACAGTGATCCATTCTCTCTCTCTCTCGCTCTCTCTCTCTCTCTCTCTATTACAATGATCCATTCTCTCTCTCTCTCTTACAGTGATCCATTCTCTCCCTCTCACACTCTTACAGTCATCCATTCCCTCTCTCTCTGTTACAGTGATCCATTCTCTGTCTCTCTTACAGGGATCCATTCTCTATCTCACTCTTACAGTGATCCATTCTCTCGATCTCTTGCAGTGACCTATTCTCTCGCTCTCTTACAGTGATCCATTCTCTCTCTGTCTCTCTCACTCACTCTCTCTCTCTATTACAATGATCCATTCTCTCTATCTCTCTTACAGTGATCCATTCGCTCTCTCTCTCTCTTACAGTGATCCATTTTCTCTCTCTCTATTACAGTGGTCCATTATCTCTCTCTTACAGTGACCCATTTTCTCTCTCTCTCTCTCTCTCTCTCTCTCTCTCTCTTTTACAGTGATCCAGTCTCTCTCTCTTTATTACAGTGATCCATTCTCTCCCTCTCACTCTCTTACAGTGATCCATTCTCTCTCTCTCTCTCTCTCTCTGTTACAGTGATCCATTCTTTGTCTCTCTTACAGTGATCCATTCTCTCTCTCACTCTTACAGTGATCCATTCTCTTGCTGTCTTGCAGTGATCCATTCTCTCTCTCTCTTACAGTGATCCATTTTCTCTCTCTCTCTTTTACAGTGATCCAGTCTCTCTCTCTATTACAGTGATCCATTCTCTCCCTCTCTTACAGTGATCCATTCTCTCTCTCTCTGTTGCAGTGATCCATTCTCTTGCTGTCTTGCAGTGATCCATTCTCTCTCTCTTACAGTGATCCATTCTCTCTCTCTTTCTCTATTGCAGTGATCCATTATCTCTCTCTCTTACAGTGATCCATTCTCTCCCTCTCACTCTCTTACAGTGATCCATTCTCTCTCTCTCTCTGTTACAGTGATCCATTCTCTGTCTCTCTTACAGTGATCCATTCTCTCTGTCACTCTTACAGTGATTCATTCTCTTGCTGTCTTGCAGTGATCCATTCTCTCTCACTCTTACAGTGATCCATTCTCTCTCTCTCTCTCTCTGTTACAGCGATCCATTCTCTGTCTCTCTTACAGTGATCCATTCTCTTGCTGTCTTGCAGTGATCCATTCTCTCTCTCTATTACAGTGATCCATTATCTCTCTCCCTTACAGTGATCCATTCTCTCTCTCTCTCTCCTACTGTGTTTCTTCTTTCAGTAGTACTCTATCCTCTGACTTTCAATTCCTTATCATCTTACATAAAAATGATATGCTGATTTACAGCCCCTCACACACACTATGTCAACACACATGGAAATTGACATTCCCAATCCATTCCACTGCACCCCCCCTTGCAAATTAAATCATAACAAAGCAAAACAAAAAGCCATGCTTTTCAGTCCTCCTAAAAACTGGTCAATGCCCCATACAATGTGCCCATTCCCATAGCTTCACTGGATCTCCTCAAAATGTACAACTTTAAAAATACCTATGAATTTGACATGAAAAGAACCTCAACCTTCAAGAGCACATCCAGTGCAATAAGTCCAAAGTAAACAATCTACTGCTGTGGTCCAAGAAATTCCCTCACTTCTTTACATCAGAACGTAAAGCTGCCATAGATAGCAAACTCCGGATTTCCCTAGTAACTAACAGAACTAAAATAAATAAATAAATGCATAAACTCCCTCTAAATCATTTATAACAATATCTGTTAGTTCATAGCCCTTGCCCAAAATAAAAGTACCACTGCTTAATGTCTCAAAGGGCTAAATGGCTTCTACTACACCCTAAAAACAGGTGACACTATTTTCCCTTCTTAACACAAAGGCTATATGAGAAATTCACTGCATATAACCTACGAGCCCTCACAGCACATGGTACATACTACAATAATTACACTGACGTCTACACACACGCTCATGCCCACACTCCCACTTGCATCCACACTAACACTTACATCTACACTCACACCGTCTACTTTCACACTTACATCCACATTCACACTCACATCTACACTCACACTTACTTCCACACTCACACTGGTCTACATTCATACTTACGTATACGCTCACACTCACATCTACACTCACAGATATATATATATATATATATATATATATATATATATATGGGTCCACTTTGTAAATTTGAAATACTGTAATCTCGAATTTCAGTATTTTGAACTTACAAAGCCACAGACTCACAATTACAAAACCAGCAGAATGGTGAAATTCAAAATACCGAAGCACAGATATTTTGAATTTCTGCTTCCGGTGGTGTGGTATTTGGATGTTTTGGTTAGTTTGTGTCTGTAAGTACATTGGTTAGGGGTTTAGTGTGTGTAAGTGTGTGTTGTGACTGTTATGTGTGTGTTTGAGGGACTGTAAGATGTGTGTGTGTGTGTGTGTGTGTGTGTGTGTGTGTGTGTGTGTGTGTGTGTGTGTGTGTGTGTGCGTGCTCACTCGCGAGCTTCATTTGTGTTTCTGCTTGTGCGATCTCGGAGTTAGAATATTTAAGTAGGGGGTATGTGGGGGTGCAGCCCCCCACATGGGGGGGTGGAGGGGTGCTTGCCCCCTTGCTTACCTGTAGTTTAGATGTACTTGTTTGATTGTGGGGGGGGGGTTTGTGTATGTTTATTTGTGTACTGCATGTGTAGCTTAGGTGCAGGATTTTGAATTTCGCGGTTGTGTGTTTTCAAATTTATGAGTTGTCGTTGGGTTTTCGGCTTTGTGGTTTTGAAATACTGAAATTTGAGATTTCAGTATTTTGAAATTACAAAGTGGACCCATATATATATATATATATATATATATATATATATATATATATATATATATATATATATAAAGACATACACATGTTTACGCACATGGGGTGGATTTGGCATAATAGTTAAGATCTTCACTTTATAGACATAAGGTACAAGGTTTTATTTTGACCTCAGGATATTGCTGAAGGTAAAAAATTACCCATAAGAGCAGTTAGTTTAGTTTTCATCTATGAAAAATGCCCATTAGCAATATCAATGTCAAAACACGAAATGTCAGCATGCTCCAAAGATTACCCAGAGCAGGCTAAACCAAAGCCAAGTTCTTTTTCAGGGGGCAAGTCCCCTCTGTGCCCACACACCCTCTGCTAATATATACACTAACTTTGAGATAACACAAACCCCAGTAAAGATAATATTCTCCTACCTGGGGAATGCCCATCTTATGCATGTGTCGACTGGTGTCAACCAAACAGGAGAGCCCATTGTGCATTAACTGCAATTATGGCAGTCATACACACACACACACACACACACACACACACACACACACACACACACACACACACACACACACACACACACACACAAACATATATCTATCTCCCTCTCTCTCCTTCTCTCTCTGTGATATGGGATCTCATGACAGATGAGAGCATTCTGTTGCAGTGACAAAAAAAATGTTACTAAATCATGTCATTTTTCAGTTATCTATGTGGTTGTGTGCTACCTTTTGTAGATTTTTCACTGTTTGCCTGGGTGAGCTTGAAAATGGTCCACTGGAATCAGCACTCTATCCAAGTCAACAAATAAAATAAAATAAAAAAATAAAATGTACCCACTGTTTTATAGTTCACACACTATAACAGCATGTAGAATACCATAAAATCAATTACTTTAGAATGGAAAGCAACTCCCCAATTTAGGTGGAAATGTTTAATTTGGTTGAACAGAGAAATAAAATGCAGATTTAAACTCATGCGTTCAAAAGCATTTGATTTCAAAATATATTTACCACAAACTGCTTTCTGAAATATAAATGAAAGCTTAGACTGACACCTTGTGGGCAAAATTGTTAGTTGTGTCACAAAAACAAAATTTATATTTGCTATTTGTGTTTGTCTTTGTGTGTGTGTGTGTGTGTGTGTGTGTGTGTGTGTGTGTGTGTGTGTGTGTGTGTGTGTGTGTGTGTGCGTGTGTTGGTAATGTAATTTGTCGTATTTTGTCTGAATTTTGGTGAAATAAATACATAGGACTACAACTTATAAACAACCTGAAGTTTAAATTCATGACAACAATGTTATATTTTTATAGCTTTGTGCTGCCTGCTAGTTATATAACATTGTGCCATGGAATAAAATTTATGGCTAATATTTTTTTGGATCGTGTACAGATTCTTTAGTTTTGTACTTCAAATACTTTGTTTAAATGTCAAAGAATAGCACATATTTCTTCCATATAATCCCAGTCTTTGGATGGAAATCAGGTATACACTTTCATCTTCCAGGAGAAAATAAAAGTTGAATTACAAGTTCTCACTGTCAGTAACAACACGACCAAAAAGGAAGTTCCTCTGCTGTTTTCTTGCTCCTCAAAGATCCAGTGCATCAGTTTCTGTCACTACTTTACTCTGCTTTAAGGGCAATAGAAATAAACCCTACCACTTGTTGACGACTTTCCTGGACCCAGGGTATATGTATCAGACCTAGCCAATCCATTTGTCTTTCATTTGTCATGACAAGAGACTGCACTTTCAGTGGGTCCTGAATTTCTGACATTGCATCAGACTGTAAAGATTGCAACAGCAAATGATCAGACTTTCACATGTGGTAACAGTAGCGTAAGGTATAGGTAAATGAGACAAGAAATTATCAGTTATATAAACTATAATATCAAGATGGAGGGTAAAACTGTAGTTACAAATTACACAGCTATTTGATTAACCTGGTGTAGAACATGAGCAGAGCACTTTATTTTTAGATAGCTTTTAAGAGTGTGTGCGAAGGAGTTAAGGGGTGTATATGTTCTTATAGATGTGGGCATAGTGTTCCATATTTTAGTTATGGAGTGCGATTACAGGGAATCCCCTGCTGATTTAGTTGGTTTATGAACAGTGAGTTGAACTTGGTTACTTGATCACAGGGGCCATTTAGGGGAGTGTTTCTGTAGAACAGAATTTAAGACTAGGCAGGTGGCTGGGTAAGGAATGATTTTATGTGTGGTGATTAGCTGAATATATTTTAGGTATTTAGGTAATTCTAGCCAATTAAGTGCTTTCAGTAGACACTGGCTAGAAGACGGGGGCTTCCAAAAGAAGAGAAGGCAGAAGATACCCATTTGCAAGGGTGTACCTGGATGGGAGGTGAGCAAGCTTCTAGTGCTGTAAAATAATCTTAGTTTTTGGTGTGTTTTTTGATGGCATTCTGCATGTGTAAATCAAATTTAAGGTTATTGTCTATGGTCATGCCTAATAGTTTTGTATGGGTTACCACTTCTATAGTGGTATTATTGAGAAGTATATTTTAAAGATGTGTTTTTCATGAGACATGGGTTTAGCATAGAAAAATAAAGGTTTGGTTTTCTTTGGGTTAAGCAGGAGTTGGGCATTTTATAACCATTTTTTCAGTGGCAGTGAGGGATTCTTGTGTAAATTGGTTGCGGTGTGTATTGTTGTTGGAAGTACATATAAGGGTTGAGTCATCAGCATCCTTTATGAGAAAAGCATGCGAGTGTGAAGAGAATTTGTAAAGATGTTAATGAGGAGAGGACCGATGACCGATCCTTGTGGGATGCCAGTGTTGAGAGGGAGAAAAGGTGAGATCACTGCTTGCCATTTTACTGACTGGCTTCTATCAGTGAGATAACTCTTGAACCAGTTTAGGGTGCTTGGTGTTAGACCTAATGCTGACATGTGCTCTAGTAGTTTAGTATGGCTGACTGTGTCAAAGGCCTTTGATAGGTCAAGGAATATGGCAGAGACAAGTTGAATGCTATCTCTGGCTTTGTTTACTGTATCTTTAAAAGCTGTAAGAGATGTATTTGTGCTATGGCAGGGATGAAAACCATGCTGGATTTAAGCTGGAAGTTTTTCTTGGTTGAGGTATTGTAGGAGTTGTATGTGGATGCATTTTTCTAAGATTTTAGACAGGGTGAATAGGATAGCTAGTGGTCTGAAATTAATGATGTCTGTAGAAGTACTGACTTTATGGAGGGGAATGATAAATTATTTTTTCCAGATTTTGGGGACATAGTTTTCCTGTATGGATCTATTTATGAGTATGGATATGGAGTAACATATGCAATGTGCAGTTATTTTCAAGAATTCACTGCATAGATTATCTTCAGAGGCAGATAACTATGAACAATTACAGTTCCAACATCATCGTATGATGAGGCAGTGGTCTAGTAGCAAGTCAGAGAATACTGATGTGAGTGTTAACCAGTAATGCTAGAGTAATAGAGATCAGAAAGTTGTAACAGTGAGATTATGTTCTGGGGCAGAGATGGAGACATTGAATACTGATGTGAGTGTTAACCACTAATGCTGGAGTAATACAGATCATTCAATAATAACAGGAAGATTATGTTCTGGGGCAAAGCTAGAGTCATAGAATACTGATGTCTGTGTTAGCTAGTAATGCTGGAGTAACAGGGATCATCTTGTAGAAACAGTAAAGTTATGTTCTGGGGCTGAGCAAGAGTCATAGAATACTGATCTCAGTGTTAACTAGTAATGCTGGAGTAACAGGGATCATCTTGTAGTAACAGTAAAATTATGTTCTGGGGCTGAGCTAGAGTCATAGAATACTGATGTCAGTGTTAGCTAGTAATGCTGGAGTAACAGGGATCATCTTGTAGTAACAGTAAAGTTATATTCTGGGGTTGAGCTAGAGTCATAGAATACTGATGTCAGTGTTAGCTAGTAATGCTGGAGTAACAGGGATCATCTCATAGTAACAGTAAAGTTATGTTCTGGGGCAAAGCTAGAGTCATAGAATACTGATATCAGTGTTAACTAGTAATGCTGGAGTAACAGGGATCATCTCATAGTAACAATAAAGTTATGTTCTGGGGCTGAGCTAGAGTCATAGAATACTGATATAAGTGTTAACTAGTAATGCTGGAGTAACAGGGATCATCTCATAGTAACAGTAAAGTTATGTTCTGGGGCTGAGCTAGAGTCATAGAATACTGATGTCAGTGTTAGCTAGTAATGCTGGAGTAACAGGGATCATCTTGTAGTAACAGTAAAGTTATGTTCTGGGGCTGAGCTAGAGTCATAGAATACTGATGTCAGTGTTAGCTAGTAATGCTGGAGTAACAGGGATCATCTTGTAGTAACAGTAAGGTTATGTTCTTGGGCTGAGCTAGAGTCCTAGAATACTGATGTCAGTGATAGTTAGTAATGCTGGAGTAACAGGGATCATCTTGTAGTAACAGTAAGGTTATGTTCTTGGGCTGAGCTAGAGTCCTAGAATACTGATGTCAGTGATAGCTAGTAATGCTGGAGTAACAGGGATCATCTTGTAGTAACAGTAAAGTTATGTTCTGGGGCTAAGCTAGAGTCATAGAATACTGATGTCAGTGTTAACTAGTAATGCTTGAGTAACTGGGATCATCTTGTAGTAACAGTAAAGTTATATTCTGGGGTTGAGCTAGAGTCATAGAATACTGATTTCAGTGTTAACTAGTAATGCTGGAGTAACAGGGATCATCTCATAGTAACAGTAAAGTTATGTTCTGGGGCAAAGCTACAGTCATAGAATACTGATATCAGTGTTAACTAGTAATGCTGGAGTAACAGGGATCATCTTGTAGTAACAGTAAGGTTATGTTCTGGGGCAAAGCTAGAGTCATAGAATACTGATATCAGTGTTAACTACTAATGCTGGAGTAACAGATATAATCTGGTAGTAAAAATAAGTTTATGTTTGGGGCAGTGGTAAAGGGTGGTCACAACCTCGAGCCTCCCTAGTAAAGCAGCTATTGACCTACTATAACTAACTTGGTCAACAAAAAGTATAAATAACTACATTTTGATTATCACTATATCTCAAGTTATTTCATTATATCTTTATACTTTGACAATTTTAATGCATCAGAATAATTAAGTAGCAATGGTTAATACACGTTAATGAATCCGTTACTGTAGAGTGATCTTGAAGGTTTTGTTGCATAATCCAGTTCAAACCCCTTTATACGAGTTATGCTAGTCAAAAGGAAATAATTTTCTTCTAACTTCCATGTAAATTGAATGGCAGTAATGTGAGTCACAGGCATCTTGCACAACACCTATGTTCATTTTCATTTTTTGCTTGAATTACTCTCCAAGTATGTCTCTTACATCTTTAACAGTATTTTAAATGCTCAACAAAATAAACCAGCTGAAGTGCATGTTTTAAGGCTTCCACTTTTTAATCCAAGTGTTTGCAAACCCTCTCCTACATTTTTCATGAGGTGTCAAAACTATCAATGTAATCCTGGAGCTGTTAACTGATCACTCTTGTTTCTAATTCAAAGAACTTTTAATAGACATTAAAACTCCTTTGCTATTCACCAGTGTCTGCACTGAGAAGAAATGTGCTTTATTTTGAATTCATTTATTTATTTATTTATTATTTATTTGACATTTGTTGACCAGGTTAGTCCGCATGAGCTAGTGCCCTTTTTCAATGGAAACCCGAGGAGAAAAACTCCACAATACAAAATAGTACAAGTATAAAAATCAAAGCACAAAGTTTGGAAGTAAAAATACAAAAATAAATTCACAGTTCTGCATAATAATTCACTGCTCCACACTGAGAAGTATACAATTCAAAAGTACAAGTTATACAGATGTTACAATCATAGTTCAAAAGACATATTCACTGTACAGAAGTTGGTATGAATGCTGGTAAAATATGTTGTATTTATGTAAAAACATTTTCCATACTCTGCAGCACAGAATAAAATATGTCTGACTTTCTGTGTTTGAATTTGGGTTAATGATACTTTTCTTTTTCTACTGATACAAATGGCTTTGTGTATGATATTTTCCATTCTTAGTTGTATTGGCAGTTACACCTTTGAATTGTGTAGCACAGCAACCCTTCATCTAACCCTCTACTTGTTACACTGTAGCATAGCAACACTTCATCCAACCCTCTACTTGTTACACTGTAGCATAGCAACACTTCATCCAACCCTCTACTTGTTACACTGTAGCATAGCAACACTTCATTGAACCCTCTACTTGTTACACTGTAGCATAGCAACACTTCTTCTAACCCTCTACTTGTTACACTGTAGCATAGCAACACTTCAACCAAACCATAATCATTCAGTATGAAAAATTAGTATTTTTCCTGTTGTGAATATTGCCAAGATTTGTAAGATTATAGGTTCATAGGTTCATACTAGGCTATCTGCCCTGGGGCATTTACAAGCCTAGCCCGAGTGTGTTTGGCTTTCACCACCCTTACTTAGAATTGAGTTTACTATGCCCTTTCTAAGGTTAGTTTACTGAGCCTATGTCTAGCAGAGACACAGAAGTAATCCCCGGGGTGAATCTACGATCTCACATCCACTCATCAAGATTCCTCTTGAAGAGAGTCAGTGAGGTGCTCTGCCTAACATGGATCGGTATTCTATTCCAAAGTGAAGGGAGCCTCTGTGTTATGAATCTGTCCCTCCAGCATGTTCTATTTAGCTCTGTGCTGAGGTTCAAATCCCTTGAGCTCGTGGTTCTAAGGGATTTGGATTTTCTGAGGTGGAGCATGTCCATTAACTCTGGGTTAGACATAGCTTTGTATGTCAGGCATAGATCGCCTTGAAGTAGGTGGTATGTGACTGAGTAAAGTTGGAGTTTCTTTAACCTGGCAGCATATGGCATGTGCTTGAGACCCTTGATCCTCTTTGTGAGGTACTTTTGGGGTCTTTCCAGCTGCTGCAGGTGGCGGGTAAGGTACATCCCAAAAGGGGCATTGTATTCTATGATGGGTCTGATGAGGGATGAATAGAGGGGCACTATTACCTCCCCTGATCTGGATGTGAATCCTTTCATGATAAGGTGGGCTATGTAGAAGGTCTTTCTAACCACTTTGGCAACGTGGTTGTCAAAGGAGAGATTGCTATCAACTTGGGTCCCTAGATCCCTAATTACATCTTCTGTATTTAATGGGTTTCCACCTATATGGTAGTTTGTGGGCACTTTATTTTTGCCAAAGGGTATGACTATACACTTCTTGGCATTCAGCTTTAGGCCATGGCTCTGGCACCAGTTATCCGTCTCTGTGAGACCTTTTTGAAGGATGTTTGTGTCAGCTGGAGAGTCAATAATGGCTCCCAGCTTGCAGTCATCCGCGAACTTAGTCAGCCATAGTCCTCCCGTGCTGGCCTGTACCTCGGAAAAGTAAATGCCAAACAAAAGAGGTCCCAGGACCGAGCCCTGTGGGACACCACTTGTGACCGGTTTCGAGTCAGACATGACTCCAGCAATTCTGACTCTGTGGGTTCTGTCTTTGAGCCAGTTAGCCACCCATCTTGTGACATAGGAGTTTATGTTTAAGCTGGATAGCTTATCTATGATGCCTGAGTGGGGTATTGTGTCAAATGCCTTTGCGAGGTCCAGATAGGCCGTGTGGACTACCTTCCCTTCATCTATGGCCTTGGTGATTGTTTCGAAGAAGTCAACCAGGTTCAAGAGGCAGGATCTGCCCTTGACAAAGCCGAACTGAGTAGGATCCAATGTCTGTAAGTCTCCAATGTCTTTGTTTATGAGTTCCATGATGATCCTCTCCATGGCTTTGCAGATAAGGCTAGTCAGGCTTATGGGGTGATAGTTACCAGGGTCTGTTGAGGCACCACCTTTGTGGAGTGGGACCACTGTTGCTGTACGCCATTCTTTGGGTACATATCCCGTAGTGAGGCTGAGATTGTACAGCATTTTTACGTGTGGGTTTAGTTCTTCTTGGAGTTAGTGTAGTACGCAACCCGGGACACCGTCTGGTCCCATTGAGGCAGTGTTTTTTTGCCTTGGAAAGGGTGGCCTTCACCTGGACATCTGAGATGTTTGGGAGGCTGCACTCTACTGGGATAGATATTTGCTCTTTAGGGGGGGAAGGGGGGGGGGAGTTTACACTGAACCTGTCTGCCAGCATGTTGGCAATGTCTGTGGGTTCAGTGTATTTTTTGTCATTTAGAATCAACTCTGAACATACCTGGGAGTTGCATCCCAGGTTCCTAACATAGCTAAAGAAGGCCTTGTGATTGTCTTTTGTGTCCTGTGCAATTTTTCTTTCGAAACTGGCCTTGGAGGATATTATGAGGGATCGTAATTTTTTGCTAGTACTGATCAGAGATGCCTTCCCTTTTTTTTTTCATAGGGCAACAGTCTTTCATTTTTAACAGTGGTTTATGAGTGAGTTGCTATGATCTATTGTGTGTCCCATACTTTATTGGTATGGTGTTTTGGTGGGGTTTTTTTACACTTTTTTTTTCCAAGTGCATTGCATGCCCCTACCAGCTACTTACTTTGCCTCTATCATGCCCAGCAAGAAAAGGACTCTGGAGTCACTACTGGTTATGTTATTCACAGAGTAATAACACTGAGATCATAGGAAGTTACTAGGCTAAATGCCCAAGATCCCTTTTAAGCCTAGCCATTTATGCCCCAGTTTTCAGAATTAGCAATGTCCAAGGACTAAAATGGTTTTGGTATATGTATGTGTCTTAGGGCATCTACAAACTGCTCTCTACTTAAGGGACACAGGGACAAGCCAGGGACAAATTTGTGATTTCCATCCATTGGTCTAAATTACTTTTGGAAAAATGCATCTGGCTGCAGTAAAACAAAATGATATGAGATTAAATATGTGTTTAAATCATAATATCTTGTATGGAAAATGGGATGCCATTCCAAAATAGAGAAAGCATGTTCTACAAAAGTAAAGGAAGCCTGAGGCTGACTGAGAGTAAAGTATGACTGAGAAGATGAACAGAGGATTCCAGAGAAATTTTTTAAGAGTAACACTATTTCTAAGGGAGGACCAATGACTCATATGTAGCAATTTAAAGGTCAGAGGGGTAGTTATCTGTATGATTTGAAGCAGGAGATTGGGGGAGGCCGTGAGCTTTTTCCAGGGAAAGGTAATGGAGTCTATTGGGTGGGAGACCACATGTAACTCAACAAGTGTTTTTGGCCACAGAAGCAGTTTACACAATTTGTGGAGTCACTTACTCTGATTGTAATTCTGAACTTGAGGATAGCCATGCGTGTAGTCTTTCCAGTGGTACAGCTTTCATGCTTGGTAATACAGCCATATACAGTATAGTAAGATTTTAGTATACTTTATGTTTTACTGATTGACTTTGTAACTGGGCTGGTGAAATTAACTCACGGATGCAGCCACAAGCCTCAGTACTTGAAAAAACAAACCTGTTTAGTGGTGACAGAAATGTGCATAAATGGATCAGATGTGTTAGAAATAGTAGAATTTCAGTTTATGAAAAATGTATCATGACCCCCTTGTTGTAGAACCAGTTGAACAATAATAGCATGCCATGGGTTAGTTAAGTTTCTTAGATTTGGCAAATATTTTTGTGGACCAAACAGCCAAGCTGTTTGCATGTTGCATGATATTATTTAAGGAAAACAAACTCTAAAAGTATTAATAATAGTGAATACAAAATGCCCCAGTACTGACACCAGTGAAGCACTGCTAACAGGGACTGCAGGTGGGAAAATGCCAAACTGTGACACTAAGCTCTAGAAGAAAGATAACTCTCAAATTGTTGAGTTGCTTTGACAACTAAGTCAAGTGATGTAAATTCATTAAGTAGATAGACTGGGAAAGTCACAAACCTTCACCAGGTAAAAAAACAAGGCTTGTGTTATCTGTCTTGCATCTATTACTTTGTATACGTGGTCAGTGAAGGAACAAAGGCCTCTGGCAGTCCTGTGTCTTCCTGAAACCAGTTTACTTATGAGACAACAATTCACATTACTCTAAAATTTGATTCAGTTGAAGAATGCAGCCTTTTTAAGGAATTTTGGGAGGGAAGGTGATAAGGGTATAGGCTTGTAGGACCTAAGTGTTTTTTAGACCAACTTTAAAGATTGAAGTATTACTGAGTTCTTTCAGAAGATGGGAGAACTTGTATTACATGCTCTTCAGAATTTTGGGATAAGTCCATTAACTCCAGGCTAATCATAGTTTGGAAAACTTTTAATCAATCAGTTGACTTCATTAAAAAAAAACATTTTAAAAGGACATGGGGAATCAGAGCATTTGTTTTTGTATGTTTTTGTGTTTCAGAAGAGTTATACATCCTGTTAACCTTGTTAAGGTACCTCAGCTGTTGGCCTTTCAAGCCATGCTGTCACAAGTTGTTGGAGAAGAGGAAGCCAGTGTCCTGTATAAAAGTGAGAAAGTGTCTACCTACAGACAAATGATATTCCACTAATGCTTGGTCATCGTATGAGCCTTGGAAGACCAGTATTGCTTTCTCCTTCTCAGACATTCCAACTCAACATTACACACAATCATTTATGATGTCTTATACAACACTGAAATTAAAACCCATGAATCACTAGGTGTTTTGGTTCTGCACCCATTTTTGTATAGTCTTGTCCAGAATGCTGGACTGCACTGACAGCAGTACTGACTCATATAATTGTTTCTCATTCTGTCATCCTGCATCATGCGGGTCCTTGTTGATGAGCTGGAAAGTAGGCATATGGCTCATGGAACTGACATGCTAGCAGTCTTGCTGTAGTCCAGGCCCTGAAGGGTTAATGGTATGAAGCTGCCTGAAAGCTAAATGTAGACCATATGAGCCTGTGAGTCTGACAGAACTATTAACAAAAAACATGGTTTGAGCAGGTCACTCACCAGATAAACTTCAATAAAGTGGTTGAAATTATGTGAAAAAAAAGACTGTATCAGCCTCTGTTGCAACCAAAACCAGGAGAACCTACATTGTTCAGAAAAAGAAGCTGCAATGTGTTTTTTACATGGCAGATGAGAGGGAGGAATGTGTATGTAACTGAAAATCTTCCATCTGTTAATCCCACATATTAAGAATAAAAACATGGGCAGGGTAAAACTTAATAAATTTTTTTTTTTTTTTTGTAAAAACGGCTGAAATCTGAATCAGTCTCATCAACAGGCAATGGAGAATGTGTAATTAGAAGTTGTGTAAGTGGTTCACTTATGTTTACTAATAGAAGTAATAGCTACTAGATCTTATTTTTATTTAGAGCACCTTTGTAAACATCGAAGATGATCTGCTGCTTCAGACACTTGGCCTACATGCACTACATTTTGTTCTCTAAATGACTGAATGTATGTTCTGAAGTAATATCCCATGGATGAGATAATGTGACAGCCGTATCACAATATGTCGTTGCATAAAATGGATTCATTTTGCTGAACTAAAGGCTGGATTTCAGGGAAGAAATGCATCACGTTTTAAACTCACGGACAGTTTTATCACAGTAATTGCTCAATATACTTAACATGCTTATAGGAGGTGGAAAAAAGTACAGTTTTGTACCTACCATAAATGTAGATGTTCGAGTGGTTATGCTGCTGCAGTCATCACACTTGGGTTATCCTGCCGTCAGGCGGTCCCGCAGTCGGCCCGAATACCAAAGCCATGGTCCGGCGTCGGTTGTTGTCGCTTCTTCCCTGACGTCAGTGCGGCAGGGGTATAAAAGAGGCAGCCGACACCATTTTCTTCAGATTTTCTTGCCCCAGATGTCAGGTGCCCCAAACTAAGAAGGCAAAATAAGTAGCTTGCAAAAACATACTTTAGTGAAAAAACAATAGTACTAATGTAAGCAAATACACCATATAGACATGCATCCAAAAGGTTGATGTACATGGAGGAATAAGAAAACCCTTGTGAGGTAGAGGGGATGGAGGGAGGGTAACCTGGACTGCAGCAGCATAACCACTCGAACATCTACATTTATGATAGGTACAAAACTGTATTATGTTCATCGTGCTATGCTGCTGCACTCATCACACTTGGGTTGAGTCCCAAAGCTATGGTTGGGTGGTAGGAACTAAACTGGATTAGGTGCAGCTAAAATGCCCTGCAGAACTGCAGTGGCAAATCCAGCTCTGGTTTTTGAGTATAGTGGAAGGTGGTAATGCTTGGTGAAGGTGTGTACTGAACTCCAGGTTGCTGCCTCCAGAATGTCCTTTGCTGGGACTCCTCGGAGGAAGGCTGCTGAGGTTGCTGTAGCCCTGGTAGAATGAGACCTAATATTAGCAGGCACTGCTTTCCCATGGTGTGAGTAGCAAAAGCGGATACAATGTGCTATCCATTTGGAGATGGTCTGTTTTGAAATAGCCTTTCCTTCTGAACCTGGTGCATAGGATACCAAAAGTTGGTCAGATTTTCTGAAGGCCTTAGTTTTGTCCAAATAATAACTTAACTGTCTGTGAATGTCCAAAGAATGAAGGAGTCTTTCTCCTTTATTCTGTGGGTTTGGATAAAAGGTGGGCAAGTGTATGGTATGATTGAGATCCACACTGGATACTACCTTTAGCATGAAGGAAGGATTGGTTCATAAAGATACTCTGTCCTGATAGAAAATGATGAAAGGTTCCACTGCCATAAGTGCCTGCAGTTCTGAGACTCTGTGTGCTGAGGTGATAGCCAGCAGCAGGGCTGTTTTCCATGACAAATATTGAAGCTCTGCTGAAAAGGCTGGTTCGAAAGGAGGTAGTGTTAACTTTTCCAGCACAAAATTTAGATCCCAAGTTGGAGTTGGTGGTTTTCTGGGGGGTCTTATATTTTTTGCCCCTCTGAGAAACTGCCTTAGCAAAGGATGAGAGAAAATGGGAGGATCCGTATCATATTGAGCTGAAATGGCTGAAGCATGGATCTTTATAGATGAGAAAGAAAGGCCTTTGTGTAGCATCTCAGTTAAATATTGGAGTATGTGAGGAATATTTGGGATGCCAGGATTTAGACTTCTTGCCTGGCTCCATATACAATATCTTTTCCATTTGTCTGAGTAAGTTTTTCTGGTGCTGGGCCTCCTGGCCTCCAAAATGACATTCTGGACATCCTTTGAGAGAAGTGTTGATTGATAATTTAAGGTATTCTCCAAGCAGCTAGATGTAAGGTCCTTAGTTGACTGTGAAGGATCTGAGAGTTTTGTTGGGTTAACAGCAGATGGAATTGAGGTAAGATCCATGGAGGGCTGCAAGTCAAGTTTCATAGTAGTGGGTACCAGTGCTGACATGGCCAGTCCGGAGCAATGAGAATCATCTGCGGTCTCTCTGATCTGACCTTCAGTAATACCTTGGTCAGTAGAGGCAGAGGTGGGAAGGCGTAGACTGACAATGCTGTCCAACTGAATGATAGGGCGTCCACTTTCCAGGCCAGGGGATGATAAGTCCTTGTGCAAAATTTTTGTAGCTGGCAATTGTTGGTTGAGGCAAACAGATCTATGTCTGGGCATCCCCACCTTTGAGTTATCATTGAGAATACTTGTGGGTGTAGTCTCCACTCGTGAGGGTCTGTTAAATTTCTGCTTAATTCGTCTGCCAATATGTTCTCCTTTCCTGGCAGGAATTGTGCTTGCAGTTGTACTTGGTAAGTCAATGCTGTGTTCCACAAGGCCATTGCCTGCCTGCATAATGGGTAGGAGTGCGTTCCTCCTTGTTTATGTACCACATAACTGTGGTGTTGTCCGTCCTTATTAGAAGTTGCCCTGGATGCAAGAGGTCTTTGAAGGCTGTTAGTGCATTTTTGACAGCTAGCATCTCCTTTTGATTGATGTGTAGCTGCCTTTTGTTTGCAGACCATTTGCCCTGTATGCATTGTCCTGCCATGTGTGCACCCCAGGCGTAGTCTGATTAATCTGTTGTCAAGGTTTGGTTTGCTGGAGGTAAGACAAAAGGAAGACCCTTGTTTGCTTGGCATGCTTGAGCCCACCATAGAAACTCTTTTTGAAGGCAGGGACTGAGAGTTATACTTGCTTTGAGGCTGTGTCTGTGTTGGGACCATACACTTTTTAGGTACTATTGTAATTTTCTCATATGCAGCTTTGCATATGCAATTAGTTGAATGCAGGATGCCATGAACCCCAATGCCTGCAGGAATTTCCTTGCAGTGAGCTGGGTAGACGTTGCCATCTTTTTGAAGTATTGACCCAGTTGTTTTTGCTTGTCTGGCATGAGGTAAGCCATCTGGGCCGTTGTATTCAAGCTGGCACCCAGGAAAATTATTTCTTGTGAGGGTATTAGTTTTGACTTCTTTTTGTTTACTGTGTACCCTAGGCAACTTAGCAACTTTGTTACAAATGCCAGATGCTGTAGTAGGATGTCTTTGCTGTCCGCTTGGATCAGGCAGTCGTCCAGATATGGATAAATTTGTATTCCTCATTGTCTGCAGTATGCAATTACTGATGCCAGGCATTTTGTGAATACTCTGGGCGCAGTAGATAAGCCAAAGGGCAATGCAGAGAATTGATAATGCGTTGTGCCTGCCAAAAATCTGAGGTATCTTCTGCAATCTTGTCTGATAGGGACATGCAGGTATGCCTCTTGGAGGTCCAACGTTACCAGCCAAGACTCCTTGCCCAGCATGGGAAGAAGCTGCTGTAGTGTGAGCATTTTGAATTTAGGTATGTCCAGGTATGTGTTTAGAATTGAAAGGTCTAAGATGGGTCTCCAGGCTTTGTCCTTTCTTGGTACTAGAAACAGTCTTGAGTAGAATCTTTGACCTTGCTCTTTTGCAGGTACCTTTTGAAATGCTTTCATGTTCATGAGAGCTTATATTTGCTTTTATGCCTCTGCCCATTGGTTTGTTGGCAGGTTTGGCATACCTCTCATCCAAGGTAAAGTGTGAAAATGAATCTGTAGCCTCGGGTAATAATATCCAGAACCCATTTGTCCTTTGTTATGATGTGCCAATTTTGTGGAAAAAGAGACAGTCTTCCTCCTAGAGGTGCTGCCTGGGCAATTTTGCTTGGCAGGCGAAGAGGAAAGTCATTGAGTTTGTTTCCTGAAGGGTTGAGATCTGTCGTCTCCCCCTCTTTGAGTTGTTGTTTGCCATTGTCTAGGCCTAAAGGAACCTTGTGCCTGGCCTCTGCCCCTAGGGTGTCTGTACCTGCCCCTTTGGGGTCTGTCTTTAGCAGGAAAGGACCAGTTTTTTGATGGCCAGTTTCTGCTGAAGCGTGGAGGTTGTACCTGTAAAAAATCTTTAACTGTTTGCATTGATTTTGCCTTTTCTTCCACTTTCTTTAAAACGTCCTCTGCTTTGACACCAAATAACGCATCCTTTTGCAGTGGAGCATCCAGTAACTTTGCTTTGACATGTTCTGGTAAGGTCTGCTCTTTTAGCCAAGCATGTCTACGTATTACAGACCCTGTGACCGCTGCTCTGCATGAGGCCTCCAAAGAATCAAAACCACACTGCAAGGTATGTTTTCCCACCTGTTCTGCTGCATGCAACAAATCTTGCATCCCTTTGAAATCTGGTTGATCTGTTTGAGGGATCATTTTCTGTTTTAACTGAGTAAGCAAGTACTGCTGGTATTTAATCATGTGGAATTGGCAGTTTAATGCCCTCATGGCGAAAGTGGCAGACGTATACACTTTTTCCCCCCATCTTTCTAATGCCCTGGAATCTCTTTCTGCAGGTAGTGGGTTCTTAGCAGTAGAGGCCTTTAACCCTTTGGGACCCTGGGAAATGGTTTCTGGGTCTGCAGCAGGGCTTTTATATAAAAACTTGTGAGAGTCAGGGACTCGATAGTATATGTCTGGTTTAGCCAGTGCTGGAGGTAAGGAATCTGGATTTAGGCTGGATTCAGTGTAAACATCATCCAGAATGTCTAAAACTGGAGGAATGGCTAGGGGTCTATGCTGAGGGAGAAGAAGAAACTCACGGAGTCTTTTCTTGGAGTCAGAGAAATCTTGTCCTTCCCAGTGGAAATGCTCTCTCATGGTGTGCAGGGTTTCCCCAAAAGAAAAGTCTTCGGGGGGGAAACAGAGGGAATAGACTCCTCAGCATCTGAATCTTCATAGAGAGGGAAGGGGTAATCCTGTTCCTCAGAGTCTGCTGTGGAAATGGATTCTTGGTCAGAAGGAGGAAAATCTTCCTCCAGTCTAGGCCTTTTGTCAGGAGGGGGTTGGGAACCTCTAATAAGGGTAATCAGGTCCTCCGCCATTTTGAGCATCTGTTTTTTAGGCATAGGGGCCTGTGTGGGAGTCTGTGGACCCAGTTTCTTAACCTTTGGAAGCTTAGCGTAGGACTTAACTGAGAGAGTCATCAGTTTAAAGACGCCTTCTGAAACCGAAGGCCTGTCCATAGTCTCCGGATCGCCGCCAGGGCTGGCGTCCACGAGTTGAGGAGGAACAGGCTCCAGAGGCCCAGTAGATTCTGACTGAGAGGTAGTCATATGTTCTAAATCTGCGGTAGTCAGGGGCTGCGTAGGCACCTCACTGAATACTGGAGATTTGGTGGTAGGCCTAACCGAGGTCTCGGTATCTGGTCTAGGTCTAGGCTGCCTGTCTTTGTCCTTGCGTTTTTTAAACATCGCTGTTGTCGGTTGTTCCGACGACATGATATAGTTGAATTTTCTGCCAAAATAATGTCAGGCGGTATCAGCCCGACGCTTAATAGTGCGTTTATTGAACCTAGCGCAAAACCGACAACCAGAGACGTCGTGGTCTGGGCCTAGGCAAGGAATACAATAAGAATGAAAATCCTTATGAGGTATTTGCTTCCCACAAGAAATACAATTATTAACTTTGTCTGACATCGGTCTGAGGCAAGAAAAGTTTCCCCAATGGGGTACTTAGCTTTATAGAAGACTTCGGCTGAAATTCTGTTCGGAAATCTCAGGAGCTGGCCGACCGGCACTTGCAAACTGCTTCTGCTTCGGGCACCGCGTGGCAAGAAAGACTGAAGAAAATGGCGTCAGCTGCCTCTTTTATACCCCTGCCACACTGACGTCAGGGAAGAAGCGACGACAGCCAACGCCGGACCAAGGCTTTGGAATTCGGGCCAACTGCGGGACCGCCTGACGGCAGGATAACCCAAGTGTGATGACTGCAGCAGCATAGCACGATGAACATCAATAATACCTACAGAAACCTCATATGGGCAACACACAGACTTTGGGGAAAACAGCATTCAGAAGACACAATTGGATCCAAGATCTTAAAACTAAGAAACAGCTTTAACGTCTGTACAAGTCCTACTCAGCTATATCACTGACAGCACACCGACTTCTACAAGGGGGGTGTACAACCTTCATAACTCTCAACTGTCCAGATTTTTTCCTCTAAGATGTTGAGAGGTATGACAGCATTTAGAATTTAATTCCCAACTCTAAACCTGAAAAAGCAGCAGTGCATACTACTTTGCTATGACCTAGATTTATAGTGTGTGATACTATTATGAGACAACGATTAAGGCAATACAAAGAATGACCAACAAGGCAACGAAGAAGCAAAGGCTTTACAAAGACACAGTGGAAGCGTGGCATAGCGAGATAATGTTTGGAAGGAAAGGAAAAAACATTTGCCCCAGAATTCAAAAAAGTGGTAACTGATATAATGTTATATAGTGTTTCTGATACCAACAGCATGCTTTCCTTCATCTGAAATGGAATTAGAAATCTCTACAACTTTACAATGTAAATACCTTACTAGGGTTACCACCTGTCCTACTTTGCAAGGGACAGTCCCTCATTAGGCAGTTTTGTCCTGCTACAAAATTGTAAAAATGGGAAATGTCCTGAGATTTTAGAACAAAATTATTTCCTATATTTTATGTAATAGTTGCATAAAACAGTTATTCTGTATCTGAAGCACCTACATGTTATAAGAAACAGAATAATCAATTAAAATGCTACAAGAATAACCTTTTATTTAGGCAAAAAAGTGAAGTTTTGTCCTTTGTACTAGCCGTGGGTATGTTTGGGCCTACAAAATCTGATGTCTGTACCAAAAATGTCTCATTTTGGGCATTTGAAAAGGTGGCAATCCTATACCTTACAAGACCTTACTGTGTGAACTTTTTCAATTGTGGAATTTTTCTCCCCGCTCTCCACTGAAAATTGTTTTTTATGATGACCCAATTGGAGTCTTGTGGTAAACAAATAGAAATAAAATAAATACAAAAGTAAATAAATAAATATTTTTCCAAATAGAGAGAGTAAAGCATTCAGACAGAGAAGAGAAACTGCATACACCCTTAAGAGCTTCTTGCAAACTTTGTCCCATAGACAGAATTTTGGTTCCTTCAATTTCCATTTGAACATTTGAATAATGCATGATATTAAGGAAACCACTTAAAAAAACAAAGGTGTTTATAGTTAATTGGGCTTACTTGGTTTGTTACAAGTGTGTGTGTGTGTGTGTGTGTGTGTGTGTGTGTGTGTGTGTGTGTGTGTGTGTGTGTGTGTGTGTGTGTGTGTGCAGCTAAACCACACTCATTAATATATATTTCCCTACTGTACAATTTCTAAAATCTTTTCTTTCTCCAAAAGCCAGGACTCTGTTGCTGTCGCTCACTTGGAAACCCGCTCTCCCTACACAAACCTAATACTTTTTCTGATTGATTTGTCTGTGCTTGTCTGCCATCTATTCCACTCTCTCCACATCTTAACGTTAGTAATGCTTAATTATACAATCCTTACTCCCTACCTTTAATGCAGCCCTTAAATCTTCCACACTTCATTGTCACCCTCTCTCTCTTGATCTCTCATACTCATATCATCACTGGCTATCATTACCTCTCTCCTGTCCTCCTTTTCTACTGTAGACATCTCTCTCTCTCTATATATATATATATATATATATACTATTATACTATACCTTAGCTCCAGGCCCACATAAGGTACATGTACTCCACTCTGTTCTCAACTTACCTAAGCAAAACCTGCAGTTTGTATAACCACAAGTCTATGGCTCTCTAGTTATACTTTTTTTTGTACTTTTTTTATTAGATTATTCAAAATAGCCATGGAATATACAATACATACAAACAATATAATAATAAAGTCCCAATATATACATAAAGTAAAAGAAAACAAAAACTATATACTGAGCCCATGACAAATACAATTTCCTCATCAATATTAATATTTATCCAAAAGATCTTTCAATTGTAACCAAGACAGTTTTTTATATGTAACATATGATGCTGTAATATAAGCAGTTTGTGATCTATTTATATTTCCTCAAGCTCTGCCGAGTCATCATTAAATGTAATAACACTTATTGATGTTTTATTTGCTGATTGTAACCCATGCATAATCAATACTTTGGCTATGTCTTTAGAGGTATCGTACTTGTATACCTACTCTGTTTATATGCTGTCATCCATTCTATAGAAAACGCACTTACATGTAAATCCATGAAAAAAAAACACTTAAAACACTTTTATGCAGAGGGGCAAGCCCCCCTGTGCCCCCTACACCCCCCAACATTAATATTCTCACTCTGAGATTGCATTACAGTGGGGAAAAGGGAATGTTCCCTCATCCCCACTGTACTACGATCTCAACAACAGTCCACTTAGTTGTATATCAACACTAAACATTGATGTACAACTAAGTTAACATGCAAAATGCATGTTTGTCTTTATTTAACCACTTTATTTTTTATTTTACCTACTTATTTACGTGAAAGTGCATTTTCGATAAAATGCACTTTCGCGTAAATCCACTCGCGATTTTCATGTTTCGGTGAAACGGAAATTCGCCAAAATCAAGTAGATCCATAGATATATATATATATATATATATATATATATATATATATATATATATATATATATATATAGATATATATATATAGATAGATAGATATGTGTATATGTATATATATATATATATATATATATATATATATATATATACACACACACACACACACACACACACACACACACACACACACACACACACACACACATACACATGATTTTGTCATGTATGATTGAGCTTACTTAATGTTCTGCAAAATGTTCTGACAAAAATAAGACTGAACATACATAACATCAAATAATTGAAAACATCAAATGAGTCATCATCATCATCTTCTTTCGGCTGTTCCCGTTAGGGGTTGCCACAGCGGATCATCTGTTTCCATTAATTCCTGTCCTCTTCATCATGTTCTTTCACACCAACCGCCTGCATGTCCTCTCTCACCACATCCATAAACCTCATCTTAGGCCTTCCACTTTTCCTCTTACCTGGCAGCTCCATCCTTAGCATCCTTTTCCCATTATACCCAGCATCCCTCCTCAGCACATGTCCAAACCAACGCAATCTCACCTCTCCTGCTTTGTCTCCAAACTGTCCAACCTGATCTGACCTTCTAATATACTGATTCCTAATCCTGTCCATCCTAGTCACACCCAGTGCAAATCTTAACATCTTTAACTCTGCCACATCCAGCTCTTACTCCTGCCTTTTTGTCAATGCCACCATCTCCCACCTATATAACATAGCTGGTCTCACTACCCTCTTGTAGACCTTCCCTTTCACTCTTACTGGTACCCGTCTGTCACAAATCACTCCTGACATGCTTCTCCAAAACATCAAATGAGTGAAATCTCCAAAAATGAAAACAGGTTCCTTTCCTGATACCCTCATATCACTAGCCAGTGTCAGTGTCACAAGGAGGGCCCCCCTGATCACCTCAGTAATGTGTGCTAACCCTAACCCTAACTCTGCTCACTGTGCCTTAAAAACCCTTCCCGGAACACTGCCAAAAATCTATAAAATAAAACTACATTCATGTTTCATATAGAGTGTCTCCCAAAATGAGCAGTATATATATATATATATAGGAAGGCCCCAAAATGAACAGTGTGTGTGTGTGTGTGTGTGTGTGTGTGTGTGTGTGTGTGTGTGTGTGTGTGTGTGTGTGTGTATATATATATATATATATATATATATGGAATGTATCCTTGAGCATGTATACGTAACAGCAAGACTACCAATGCATTAGCAGTTCCTTGAGCATGCTTATGGTATACGTAACAGCAAGACTACCAATGCATTAACGATGCATGTTGACTTATGTGGTGACACACATTACTGTTACAGCTAATGACTGATGATTTGAAATGGGTATATTTTATAAATAGAATAGAGGTTGCAGAAATGAGATTGATTATTGTACTGCAGGCAGATAAAAGGTCCAGTTTAAATGATGTTGTACCTTTAAAACTGGTGTTGAAATCACATGATCTATTTCACTAATTGTTTTATTGGGATTTGCTGGGGGTTAAGCATTTTTAATCAGTATAAATATGCTTGTGTTTTATATATATAGGTTCAAAGGTGTGTACTAGGCTAAATGGCCCTGGAGCCTTTACAAGCCTAGCCCATAGAAGTACCCTGGCATCGTGCCGCCCAACGTTAGTTCCCAGTGCCTCTATCAAGTAGAGGCACTGGAGTGATCCCTGGGGTGACTTTTTAATTACCAATCCACTCATCAAGAATTTTCTTGAAAAAGGACAGCGAGGTGCTCTGCTTGACATGTATGGGAAGTCTATTCCAGAGCATAGGCAGTCTTTGGGTGAGGAACCTGTCCCTCCAGCATGTTCTGTTGATTGTGGTAATGAGGTTGAGGTCTCTGGAGCATGTGGTGCAGAGGGATTGGGATTTCTTTAGATGTAGCATTTCTAACAGAGCTGAGTCAGACATGGCTTTTTAACTCAAGCAAAGATCGCCTCTAAGTAGACGATATGAGACAGAGAATAGTTGGAGTATTTTGAGTCTGTCCATGTAGGACATGTGTTTAATGCCTAGGATCCTCTTCATGAGGTTCATAGGTTCATAGGTTCATAGGTTCATACTAGGCTATCTGCCCTGGGGCATTTATAAGCCTGGCCCGATTGTGTTTGGCTTACGCCAACCCTTGATTTGAGTATACTGTGCCCTTTTTAAAGTTTAGTTTACTGTGCCTCTGTCTAATAGTGACATGGAAGTAATCCCCGGGACAAACCTATGATCTCCCATCCACTCATCAAGATTCTTCTTGAAGAGAGTCAATGAGGTGCTCTGCCTAACATGAATTGGAATTCTATTCCAGAGCGAAGGGAGCCTCTGGGTTATGAATCTGTCCCTCCAGCATGTTCTATTTATTTCTGTGCTGAGGTTCAAGTCCCTCGAGCGCGTGGCTCTAAGGGATTTAGATTTACTGAGGTGGAGCATGTCCATTAATTCTGTGGCCTTGCCAGCTGTTGCAGGTGTCTAGTGAAGTACATGCCAAATGGGGCATTAAACTCAATGATTGGTCTAATGAGGCTGTGTCTTACAAGAGCTCCATAATGAACTAACCCCTCAACTAAACACACTGTTCAAACTCTGCCGCTCTACAGGCTATGTACCCACAGAGTGGCTTACAGCAACTGTTATCCTGCTCCACAAAGGTGGAGCCACAAAGGACCCCAGGAACTATCGCCCTATAAACCTGACTAGCCTGGTCTGCAAGGCTATGGAACGCATCATCATGGAACTCATTAACAGAGACATTGGGAACCTCCAAACCTTGGACCCTAACCAGTTTGGCTTTGTTAAGGGCAGATCATGCCGCCTAAACCTGTTAGACTTTTTTGAGATAGTTACCAAGGCATTAGATGAGGGAAAGGCGGTCCACCCAGCCTACCTAGACCTCACAAAGGCTTTTGACACCATTCCCCATTCTAGTATTATAGACAAGCTCACCAGCTTGAACATAAACCCCTACGTCATGAGATGGGTTGCCACCTGCTCATGGAAAGAACCCACATGGTGAGAGTTGCAGGTTCTACATACGACTCTAAACCGGTTACAAGCAGTGTCTCCCAGGGCTCAGTCCTAGAACCCCTCTGGTTCAGTATATACTTCTCAGAGGTACAGGCAAGCATAAGAGGACTATGGCTGACCAAATTCACAGACGACTGCAAACTGGGGGCCACAATTGATTCTCCGGCTGATACAGACACCCTCCAGTTGGGTCTCACTGAGATGGATACCTGGTGTCAAAATCATGGCCTCAAGCTAAATCCCCTTTAGAAAAAACAAAGTACCCACGAACTACCACATAGGTGGTAGTCCCCTAAATACAGAAAATGTAATAAGGGATCTGGGGACCCAAGTAGATAGTAATCTCTCATTTGATAATCATATTGCCAAGGTGGTTAAAAAATCCTTCTATGTGGCCCACCTAATCACAAAAGGGTTTGCATCTAGAGCAAAAGAGGTTATTGTGCCTCTCTACTCATCACACATTAGACCCATCTTATAATACAATGCCCCATCTGCAATGTACCTTACAAGACACCTGCAACAGCTGGAAAGGCAACAAAAGTACCTCACCAAGAGGATTACTGGCCTCAAACATATGCCCTATGCAGCCTGACTCAAGAAACTCCAGCTGTACTCGGTTGCATACCGCTTACTCAGAGGTGATCTCTGCCTGACATACAAGGCCATGTCCAACCCAGAATTGATGGGCATGCTCCACCTAAAATGAAACAAATCCTGGAGAGCAAGACGCTCTAGAGACATAAACCTCACCACAATGATAAATAGGACATGCTGGAGGGATAGATTAATGTCCCAGAGAATCCCCATGCTTTGGAACAGGATTCCAATATACATCAGGCAGAGCCCCTCACTAACACTCTTCAAGAGAAACCTTGACAAGTGGATGGGAAACAGAAAATTTACCCTGGGGATCACTGCAGTGGCTCTGCTGGACAGTGGTGCAGGGAACTAATGGCTCTGCTGGACAGAGGCACAGGGAACTAATCTAAGGGGGTGGTGAAAGCCAACACATTCTGGCTAGGCTTATAAATGCCCTTGGGAAGATAGCCTAGTACTTACCTATGAACCTAGACAGAGAGACACGATGACCTCTTTCTTCCTGGATGCAAAACCCTGGGTAATGAGATGTAAGTTTTTACCAAAGGGGATGATGACACATTTTCTGGCATTAAGCTTAAGGCCATGGTTTTGACACCAGTCATTGGTCTCAGTGAGGGCTTTCTGTAGGATGTTTGCATCATTTGGGGAATTAATAATGGCTCCAAGCTTGCAGTCATCTGTGATCTTGGTCAGCCAGAGTCCCTTTGTGTTGGCCTGGACTTCTGAGAAGTAGATGCCAAACAGAAGAGAACCCAGGACCGATCCCTGTGGGACTCCACTCGTGACTGGTCAGCAGTCTGACTAGGAATCTACTACTTTCACACTGTGTGTTCTATCTGTGAGCCAATTTGCAATCCACCTAGTGATATAGGGGTTGATGCCTGGTTTGGTGAGTTTATCAATAATTCCCAAGTGAGGAATGGTATCAAAGGCCTTGGCCAGATCGAGGTAGGCTGTATGCACTGCCTTACCTTCATCTACAGCCCTGGTGACTGACTCAAAGAAGTCAACCAGGTTGAGCAGGCATGATCTCCCTTTCACAAAGACAAATTGCGTGGTGTCTAGAGTTTGAAAATTTCGTATATCTCTGTTAATCAGGTCCATGATGATGTGCTCAATAGCTTTACATATCAGACTGTTCAGGCTAATGGGGCGATAATTCCCAGGGTCTGTAGTCACTCCCCCTTTATGGAGAGGGATGACTGTAGCAGTGTGCCATTTGGTAGGGATAAAGCCTGAGATGAGGCTGTGACTGAACAGGGCACACAGATGTGGTGCTACTTCATTTTGTGCTTCATGTAGAACACAGCCAGGGATATTATCAGGTCCCATGGAAGCTGTATTCTTGGCCTTGTACACATATATATATATATATATATATATATATATATATATATATATATATATATATATATATATATAAATATATATACACGGGTCTACCTGAAAAGATCGAAAGCTGAAAACGCCAACAACAAGAAGACCGACACTGGAAGACCAACAATGTAAATAATCGACAGTCCAGAATCCCAACGCTGAAAACACTGACATGCAAAATGAGCGCAACTGTGTAAGTATGCGATAGTGATGGACTTGAGGGTTAGGGTGTGGGTAAGATAAGTTTGCATTAGTGACGGACTTTAGGGTTAGGGTGCGGGTAAGGCAAGTGTGTGATAGTGAAGGACTTTAAGGTTAGGGTGCGGGTAAGGTAAGTGTGCAATAGTGACGGACTTTAGGGTTAGGGTGCAAGTAAGGTAAGTGTGCATTAGTGATGGACTTTGGGGTTAGGGTGCTGGTAAGGTAAGTGTGCAATCGTGACGGACCTTAGGGTTAGGGTTTGGGTTAAGGTTAGTGCATAGATAGTTGTGCATGTAAGGTTTAGTGTAGGTTTGTAAGGTTTTTGGTGTGCTTGTGTTGTGTGCGTGTTTTTTGGAAATTGATTTGTTTTGTTGACTGTCAGGATTGTGGCTTGTCGGGCATGTGAACTTTCATGTTTTTCAACTGTCAGTGTTGTGATGTCGGTGATCTCGTTGTTGGTGTTTTCGCCTGTCAGTGTTATGAGGTAGATCCATACACACACACACACACACACACACACACACATATATATATATATATATATATGTGTGTGTGTGTATGTATTTATACACACACATGCACAGAAAACGTCACAAGTACACATGTATACAGAATGCAGAATAGCCATTTCAAGAGTATGAGTTAAAATCATGCAGAATGTGTAAAAATACACAGTGGCCAGTGGTCAATACCAAACGTTAATATAAGAATCTTTTTACCAAAAAATGTGTGATATTGTTATCTATACTGTGCTTTATATCTGGTTGCTGCTGTTAACTTGTTAAATGCTGTCCTCATAAATAATCATGTGAATGTTATTGTTCTGTAAATATCTTAAGTCCATATTTTTACCTAATATCATGCTAATTTCCATTCACCTCACCTAAATAAACATACCCCAAAACTACTGAACTCACATTTTCATCTACACCCAGAAATACTCCCTGTTGTGTTGACATCAGCACTGGTCCTGAAGTACAACGACAGCCATCTTGGCTCTTGCTCATGATATTCTCAACAATATGGACAAACATTATCTCACTGCTGCAATATCCACTGACCTTTCCAAAGCAGTTGATCTGGTTAGCTGTACTTTACTTATTATTTCACTCCTAACTGCTTGACAAAGCAATGAACTGCTACAAGAATTTCCTGCCTATGTGGTTCTTCCAACGCAGTTCAGTACCATACTGCCCAGCTCATTTTGACAAAGGGTACTTCTGACAGAAATATTCATAGATAGCTACTAAGCTTGCAGTTCAGGAACCATTGAAAAGCCTAGTCTGAATTTCCAATTGGCCCAAAGCACTGCCGAGTGGTTAAGTGATTTGCTCAAGGTCATGCAGTAAGCAAATGAGGACTATGGGGATCAAACTCTGTACCACAGGAACTATAGCTCACAGCCTTAACCCTCTGGACTAGCTGCCAGACATAGGAAATGCTATGGAATCACTGTGTAGAGTAAGTTTTATATAGAATTGGGAAATAAGGTAAAAGGAATTGAAAGACTGCCAAAAAAGCGGAAGTAGATACAATTTGGAAAAGTATTCATGAAGATCCTGGGAACATAACAAAGATGCTAAATGGATAGAAGAAGTAAAAGAAAGAATAAGACGTTTAAAGGTACAGGATATGAAATGGGATGAAGTAACAGCCAGAGAGAGTGAAACAAAGTTAAGAAAAGCCTCTAATTGGAAAACCCCAGGCCCAAATGTAGTACCTAACTTTTTGTTAAAAATATTATCATCTTTGCACGAGGATTTAGCCTTGAGTAAGAACTATTTATATGCACACCCAGAACAGACACAAACCTGGCTAACAACAGGCAAAACAATGCTCCTTCTTAAGAGTGAACCTACAAGCTACCCTAAAAATTCTAAACCAATAACTTGCCTTCCAACGATGTATAAGTTATATACGGGAATTGATGTAGACAGAGTTTATAGTCATTTAGAAGAAAACTCAATTATGGCAGTAGAACAAAAGGGCAATAAACGAAAGTCATATGGACAAAGGATTATTTGTTGCTAAATAAAGCCATAGTGGAGAACTGTAAAAAAGGGAAGAATTTAAGTATGGCCTGGAGTGACTACAAAAAATCATTTGATAGTATCCCACATTCATGGATAAAAGAGTGCTTAAAAATGTATAAGATGCACCCCACACTGATCCACTACAATACAGTGACCATAAAACAGTGGCAGACCGCTTTGCAATTAAGCCATGATAAAGGACAGATTATTATCCCAGGGATAAAAATTCAAAGGGGAATATTCCAGGGTGACTCTCTGTCACCATTGCTATTCTGCCTTGCCCTTAACCCATTAAGCTGTTTACTTAGCTTAGGCCATGGCTATAATTTGGCTCCTAAAAAAACAACAAAGTGTAAAGACTTCTCATCTTATCTTTGCTGATGATTTAAAACTGTATAGCACATCAGATGAGGAACTGAAAGCACAGCTTTTTCATATGATTTAAGTACATCATTTGGTCTTGATAAATGTGCAAAAGCAGCCTTTAAATCAGGAAAACTGCAGCACCAGGAAAACATCAGTTTGGGACAAGAATGTGATATAAAAGAACTTGAGCAAGAGGGAGTGTATAAATATTTGGGAATTGTTAAAGGATCAACAATAAAACAAACAAATGCAAATAAAACTTAGTAAGGAATACTTCAGAAGACTTAAATTAATCCTGAAAACAGCATTGACATATAGGAAAAAAGTCCAAGCTATAAACCAATTTGTTCTTCCTGTCCTAACTTACAGTGTTGGAGTGACTGACTGTCCCCAAAACAGGAAAACAGGAAGGATGCTTCATGCTCATCAAATGATATATAAAAATCAGTGCATACCAAGATTATATATTCCCCATTCCGAAGGAGGGAAGGGCCTCCTTGAAATTGATTACATGTATAGATCTGCAATCATGGGATTCCACACATATCTGCTGACCTCATATGACCCAAATGTAGTGAAAGTTTTGAAACATAAGGAGCATAAATCTAAGATGACTTCTCTGCTTAATCTAGCAGAAGCATATCAGCATCAAGCAGGAAAGAAAATTATACCAGAAGTAGATAAAAAAACAGGCAGCAACTGAATGTGCCAAAAAACAAAAGAAAGAATATAAGGTGAAGGACAAGGTGAGAAGGCAAGAATGTGGAAAAAGCATAAATATTGTTGCACGTACAGAAAACTTCTGGAAGAACCTCATGTTGATCAGGTACAAACACAGGAATGGTTAAGGAGACGTGAGTTCAAACCAAGAGATGAAAGGTTAATATTGGCAGTCCAAGATAGTGGGCTATGTACACGCTGGTTTATAGGTTCATAGGTAGGTAGTAGGCTATCAGCCCAAGGGCCTTAGTAAGCCTAGCCAACAAGGTTCCCTGGTTTATGCCACCCAAGAAAGTTATTTTCCTGTGCCCCTGTCGAGCAAAGCCACCGAAGTGATCCCCGGGGTGTATTTCCTATTTCCCAGCCACTCATCAAGATTTTTCTTGAAGAGTGCTAATCAGAAACTTTGCTTGACATAGATGGGTAGCTTGTTTCAGAGTATGGGAAGTCTCTGGGACAAGAATCTATCCCTCCAGCATGTCCTGTTTTTTTGTGGTGAGAAGGTTGAGGTGCCTAGAGCATGTAGCTCAGAGGGATTGGTATTCCTTTAGGTGTAGCATGTCCAACAGCTCTGGGTTTGACATAACTTTATATGTTAGGCAGAGATCACCTCAGAGTAGGCAATATGCTACAGAGTTTTTGAGATGGTCAGTGTAGGGCATCTCTTTTAGGCCAGTAATCCTCTTTGTGAGGTATTCATGTGGCCTTTCCAGCTGCTGCAGATGTCTTGTGAGGTAAATTCCAAAAGGGGTGTTGTACTGTATAATGGGTCTAATGAGTGTCGAGTAGAGGGGAACAATGACCTCTTTTTTCCTGGATGAGAACCCTTTTGTGATGAGGTGTGCCACGTAGAAGAATTTCCTGACTACTGTGGTGATGTGATTATCAAAGGAGAGACTACTGTCCACCTGGGTCCCAGGGTCTCTTATCACATATTCAGCATTAAGTAGACTGCCACCTATGTGGTAGTTTAGGGGTACAGAGTTTTTACTAAAGGGGACGACAATGCACTTTTTGGCATTGAGCTTGATGCCATGGCTCTGACACCATGCATCTGTCTCAGTGAGGCCCTTCTGTAGGATGTCCACATCATTTGTGGACTCGACTATGGCTCCTAGTTTGCAGTCATCTATGAACTTTGTCAGCCAAGGGCCTTCTGTGTTAGCCTGTACTTCAGAGAAGTAGATACCAAACAGAAGAGGTTCCAGGACTAAACCCTGTGGTACTCCACTTGTCACTGGTTTGAAGTCAGATTTGGAGTCTGCAACTTTTACAGTGTGAGTTCTGTCAGTGAGCCGGTTGGCAACCCATCTTGTGACATAGGGATTTATACCTAGTTTAGTGAGTTTACCTATAATGCCAGAATGGGGGAGGGTGTTGAAAGCCTTGGCGAGGTCAAGATTGGCTGTGTGAACCACCTTACCCTTGTCTATGGCCTTGGTGACTGCCTCGAAGAAGTTGATCAGGTTCAGGAGGCATAATCTGCCTTTCACAAACTCGAACTGTGTGGGGTCCAGAGTTTGGAGGTTACCAATGTCTTTATTTATGAGTTCCATGATGATGCGTTCCATGGCCTTACAGACCAGGCTCATCAGGCTAATAGGGTGATAGTTCCCGGGATCAGTGGTGGCTCCCCCTTTGTGGAGTGTGATAACTGTTGCTGTGCACCATTCAGTGGGTACAAAGCCTGATATGTCCATTGAACATTTGGGAGAAACAGACAAATGGAGGTTTTGTAAAACTGAATTGGAAACATTCACACACCTTGTTGCTCGTTGCGACACACTAATGGCAGAAGGACTGTATAATGAAAAGCATAATAACATAGCAAGACTGTTGCACTGGCGATTGTGTAAACATTAGGGTACTGAAGTGGCTGAAAAACAGTGGAAACATGAGCCACAAACCATCATAGAAAATGAAGAAGTCTGCATCACATGGGAACATCCATTACCAACAGTTCAAAACATAGATGCTAGAAAACCAGATATAGTGGTCCATGAACAGAAGACAAAAGTAGCATTGGTCATTGAAATCACCACACCCAGTGACTACAGTGTCCTGTGTACAGAGAGCTACAAAGTCATAAAATAGGGTCTATTTTAAATATTCGAAGGCTTAAACATTCGAATCACTAAAAATTGAACTTTAATGATCAAATACTTAAATGTTCGAATATTTTAAAAAATTAAACAAAAAAGTAAACAAAATCTAAAGTGTTTAAGCAGGGGGGCAAGCCCCCCTGCACCCCACCCCCCCAGCTACTTAAATATAACCTCGAGATTGCACTTCAGTGTGCTACAGTGTGGAAATGGGAAATTTCCCATTCCCTACACTGTAGCGTGATCTTGGAGTTGATATATTTAAGTAGCGGGGAGTGGGGGGTACAGGGTTGCTTGCCTCCCTGCTTACACCCGTTAAGTTTTTCTTTTTTTTGTTTACTTTTTTTTTTAATTTTTAAAAATATTGAAACATTTAAGTGTTCGATCACTAAAGTTCGATCTTTAGTCATTCGAACATTTAAGTGTTCGAATATTTAAAATAGACCCATAAAATATCAGGATTTGCAGCAGAAATGAGACCAACGTGGAAGAAACATACCCAGACAGTTCCAATAGTAGTAGGAGCAACAGGTCTTATAAAAGAGTCTGCAATCATATTTAGATATGTTACCAATACATGTAACACCGTATGAATTGCAGAAGGAGTCATTGCTGGGCACATTGTGGGTGCTGAGAAGAGCACTTTTGGCTAACATCAAAGAGTGAACAATACTAATTTCATGAACTTTAATCTTACTTTGACTTAGGAATGGGGTCCATTCCTGTCATGGTATTAGAAACCCAAAAGACTTGGAGAAATTAAAAAAAAACAGACTATTATAAGCCTAGCCAATAATCAGAACTGAGAATCAAACTTGGTACCTTTCATGTATGGGGCAAAAACCTTAACCATTATGCTAACTCCCCTTTGAGCTTGTCTATTTGTAGTCTTCATAAGTTGAAATTAATAGTGGATGAACTCTTTAAGCTATAACAAGCTATTTCCTGTCATCTGGGTTTGATACTGCCTGCTTCAATTTGTCTACTGTGTGACTCTGAGCAAGTCACTCAAACAGACAATACTCTGGGGGCAATTCAGAAATTTGGGCTAGTGTCCTCAGTGGTCTCCTGGACTATGTGTCTAGTAACTTCTTGAGAAATCATGCATATGTCCCCCAAAATATCAATCATTCTCCATCCAGGTGAATTATTTATTTTTTATCCGTTAAATTGATGGAGAACACTGATCCACATGGACCATTTTCAGACACAGTCTTGAGTCACTTTCTAGTTAGGTGATTTGTTCAGATTTATGAGGGTGATGAATACAGTATTTATAGATTTACCCCCGCCAACACACACACATACACTTCATTTACTAAAGACTTCCTTGAACACAACATTCTTCATTTTTCTCACGGCTTAACAAAATGAACTTAACAGTCACCTGCAAATAAACCAAATACATGCCATTTAAATTTAAGAAAAACTTGCCTTGACCATTAAAAAAATTAGTTCATCGTATACATTAAAGAAATCATCAAGTCTCTGAAAAATTTAGATACTTAAGAATACATTCAGATACAAACAATTTTTTTTTTATTTCACTTTGAAAAACAATAAAGAAAAAATGAACAGACTGCTCTTTTGCCCTACAAAATATTCAATTTCTTGTCACCAGAGGAAACAGCAGCTACAAGCAAAGAAATTCTGAGTCTTGTTTCATCACAGGCTCCATCTTATTATACCTAGGTAAGAAAAGAACCATTCATTCTTACATCTACAGACTCATTTCTATGTCTACCCTCGTGATCACCACTGCCTAGTCTTAGATAAAGCTAAATGATTCCTGCCAAGCAAACAGCAGAGTTGTTCCTAGGATTCCCTCCTTTTCAGACTTCATGAAAGGTTTTCATTTTTTTATTACGTGTTCTCAGAGATCACATTTTACAATCTCAGGTCGATAACTACTAAGACCACAGATGTACCATCTCCAGTAACTCCACATAAAAACTATATGCAGAGTGTATGAAATAAAGCATATCCAATTTTCTGGAATAATCTTAAACATGCCTAGTTGAAGCTGGTACATGTAAATGCTGTCACAACTCCCATACAAATCCTCCGTTCTCCCTCCCACAACACAGTAATCTGTATCTTTATTAATAACACCACACTGTTAATTTTTATAGCATTATGGGGACTTCTTATTTTCCATCTTACAATGTATTCTTATGGCATTTTATTGCGTTATTGTATTAGGCCATTATGTGTGTTTACTAGACATTGACTTTCTATCGCATCTACCACCTTTTTCTTCTTTTTCGTACACAGCGTTTTTGTAATTTTCTTGAGGTTGTATTCCTGAGTTGTCTGAAAGAATCCATGGGGATCCTTTCTCTATTTTGGTCAATACATTTTAAATAGATAAACAAATGCATTGCAATCCTTTTATTTACTGCGAGTAGGTTAAGAGACACGGTGCAGGAACTGTAAAAATGTTTGGATTTGACCAAGTAGAATCTTTAGCGTTCTGTGGTGTAAATGTTCCAATGTGTTACAAGATTAGATTGTGCATGCTAACATAAGCAGCTGGGATGAGTATTATCCATGAGTGCTGCTGCACAATTCATGAAGCACCACAAAGCACAACCCACCAACTTCTGCACATGGCATTATTACTCAGAAGATCAGGGCTGCTGTTGCCAGAGAGATCCCTAATCAGATCCTGAAGATGCCTTCAATGAAAAATACAGACACCATAGACTAAAAGAATTCCATTACCCCACAGAAGACAACAAAAACAGAAAAATGTAGTCTTGTACCTGGTCTGAACACATATATATTTATACACACATAGTTATACACATGTGCAGGTAACCTGCAAGAAATGGAATTCTTTAATGTAAAGGGTGACATGCACAGAAACCAGGCCACCTGATAATACCGATGTCTGTGCTGGTAAAGAAGGAATGCAGACTGTGGTCAGAGGGCAGCTATAAAGTTCTATCTGCTAGTGATAATCAACACTGGAGTTTGCATGAAGCACCTGTCTGATGGACAGCATAAAGGATGCCATGTGTTCCTGTTCTGGGAATGGTGCTGTCAGTTTGTATCAAGGTGTAGATGGGTATTGTCATACTGGAAAACCTCTAACTACATATCGCAGCTCTATAGATGCAAATGTAGCTGTTTTATGGGGCAGGGGTGTGTCTTCTCACATTTAGTGGATGTGGCTTCTCAGTTGCAATCTCTAATAGGATATTTTGAAAACAGGATCTGTCCATAGTTATAAGTATCCTTGATAATATCATGATGTACCATGTCAACGTCACACCCTATCACTGAAGCCCATATATATGCTTACTTCAGAAATCAGATATGTCAGAGCAGACATTTAAAATGAACACCAGAGATGTGATGTACTATATCTAGCCAACAAGGTTATCTGCACTGACCATGCTGTGTGACTGCAGGTCTGAAAGCATGTTACTACCATTGAAAGACCACCTATAATTATTAAATGGATAATTTGCTTGTGAAAAATGTACATGTACTAATATTAGCTTAGTGGTCACTAAATGCTGATATGCAAATGTCATCAGAATGGCAGAATGTGAAATAAGGCAGTTAAATGAGCCTCCTTCTCTGGGTCACACACTAAATACAAGGTAGCAGCTGTGTATAAATGAAGTACAAGTCTCCAGGAGTGGAGGTCATAGAGGTAACACTTGTAGAAAAAGATCCAAATGTGGACCCCACGCAACGTAACTTGTGACTGGCATTATTTATTTATTTACTTACATATTACTGTTTGATGTCCTGAATAGTCCAAATGAGCTTAGCATAACCAATTTCACTGGACTCCAAAGGAAAAAAGCTCCACATGTAGAGTAGAACTATAATTATGAAAACAAATATTAGAAAAGAGTAGTAAATGTAGCATGGAAGTGCAGTTTACAGAAGTGTGTAATAAAAAAAGTAAGCATGAGTAAGAAATTAAAAGTCAAACGTGCGGTATAAACATTATACAATTACATCCTACTGTACCAGTGATAGCACATATGAGTATGATAAGAAACAACTCATTTTGAGCACTTTTTCCTGCCCTTGTAGCATCCTGTGGCACTCTATCTTCCACACTCAGTGCCAGGTTTGTCAGCCTCAACTAACACTGACAGAATTCCTCCATTACAGGCTGGAGCCAATGCAGATCCTAATGGGATGTCCTGAGAGAGCTAGCCATCCCACCATCCACTGGAGCTTATTTTCTTTTATGGCCTAGCCCACTGCTCCCCATCCCACTGCGGTTATCAAAAGGGCAGGCATGCAATGGGACATGTAGCATATCGCCCCCACCTTGGCAGCAGATAGGTCAGGTCTACTACTCTGCCCCTCTTTGGACCATGTCTTCCCATGCATCAAGTCACCAATCTCCAACAACGATCATTGGAAGGAGTGCCCAAGCAACTGACCCCACACCCTCAAATTACTTTGGACCAAGCCCTTTTAGCACTTTTCAAAATTCAAAATAACAGTTCCCTGAGTCCTGACAATATACCTGCCTATCTGCTGAGAAGCATTAATTCCCACCTAGAAAAAAACTCCACCAGCTCTGCAGACTCAGTCTTTCCACTTGTTACATCCCTGATATGCAAAAAACAGCAGCTGTGGTGCCCTTATATAAAGGCAGGTACTGTGCTGACCCTAGCAATTACAGGTTTATCTGTCTCTCTAGTATTATTTGCAAAAACTCTGTACCCATGAACTACCACATAGGCAGCAGTCTACTTAACACCGAATGTGTGATAAGAGACCTTGGGACCCAGGTGGACAGAAGTCTCTCCTTTGATAATCACATCGCCACAGTACTCAGGAAGTCCTTCTACATGGCACACCTCATCACAAAATGATTCTCATCCAGGAAAAAAGAGGTCATTGTTCCCCTCTACTCGACATGCATTAGACCCATTATAGAGTACAACTCCCCTTTTGGAATGTACCTCACAAGACATCTGCATCAGCTGGAAAGGCCACAGAAGTACCTCACAAAGAAGATTACTGGCCTCAAACAGATCCCCTACACTGACAATTTGCATTTTCTAATAAAAGGGTTGCCTTTGCTTGGGGATAGGTGTAATTGCTATGTTGCTTCCCTCACAGACACAAGGTACACTATCTGGTTGCTAGCTAGGTATGTAATGACCTGCAGACTGATAGTCTACAATTCACCCATGAACTTATAGACATTTTTTGGTGGGTTTGGCAAAATGGTTAAGGTCCTCACCTCATAGACACAAGGTCCAGGCTTTGATTCTGACTTCAGGTTATTGACCAGGCTTAGAAAATGCCCTTCTAAGTAGTTTCCTAGTATTCCCCTATGGACAAAGTGCACTTTTTTTTGTGATTTTGGGTTGGTAAAATGGTTAAGGTGTTTACCTCACAGGCACAAAGAGCAAGGTTTGATTCTCACCTTTAAAAGGGAAATTGTCTAGGCTTAAAATGATTCACAAGGGCAACTAGCCTAATACTTAGCTATGAACTTTGTCACAATTTGGAACATATAGAAAGCATGATGTTAGTAAGAAGAGAACTAGGTGGTTGTTCTTCAGAAGGTCAGTTTGACCACATAGCTATTCAGTGAACTCTCATCCAAACCTGATGTCCCAGCTGATGCATTGAAGAATGTTGGTTATGACATCACTGATGATACTGTGTAAAAGAACATGGTAGCAGGAAGCCAGTTTTCCACAAGCATGTTGTAAAGATTCATGAGTCATTAGAAAGCGAAGTTGCGTTACTTCAGGAAAAAATAGAATCACGGGAGAGATTAAAAGTTCAACAAAGAAAGCAATTCTTTTGTACATTAATAATTTGACAATTCGAAATCTATAACATCTAGATGAGATTGCAACATATAAGATGGTTTTGACAGAAAGCAGAAGTTGCATATCTTAATAAAGAAATGTGTTTCTAAGCAACACTTTAGTTAAAAAGTAGAAACTGTGCCCTAATACCCAAGGTCTTGTTCAAACAATTTTTTTTTGCTAATGTATAATTCAGAGTTAAAATGGGCTCCACCAACTATCCCTCCTCTCTGGTGGCTAAATGCAACCCCCAAAGATCACTTTTATCTTTGCTACCATTTTATAAATAATCTACCAACAGACCTTCCACAGCTCAAAACCAGAGTGTCTGCCAATGATGTGATCCCTAGCGTTTCCCTATTTATAAATAATCTACCAACAGACCTTCCACAGCTCAAAACCAGAGTGTCTGCCAATGATGTGATCCCTACTGTTTCCCTATTTATAAATAATCTACCAACAGACCTTCCACAGCTCAAAACCAGAGTGTCTGCCAATGATGTGATCCCTAGTGTTTCCCTATTTATAAATAATCTACCAACAGACCTTCCACAGCTCAAAACCAGAGTGTCTGCCAATGATGTGATCCCTACCGTTTCCCTATTTATAAATAATCTACCAACAGACCTTCCACAGCTCAAAACCAGAGTGTCTGCCAATGATGTGATCCCTACCGTTTCCCAATTTATAAATAATCTACCAACAGACCTTCCACAGCTCAAAACCAGAGTGTCTGCCAATGATGTGATCCCTACCGTTTCTCTATTTATAAATAATCTACCAACAGACCTTCCACAGCTCAAAACCAGAGTGTCTGCCAATGATGTGATCCCTACCGTTTCCCTATTTATAAATAATCTACCAACAGACCTTCCACAGCTCAAAACCAGAGTGTCTGCCAATGATGTGATCCCTACTGTTTCCCTATTTATAAATAATCTACCAACAGACCTTCCACAGCTCAAAACCAGAGTGTCTGCCAATGATGTGATCCCTACTGTTTCCCTATTTATAAATAATCTCCCAACAGACCTTCCACAGCTCAAAACCAGAGTGTCTGCCAATGATGTGATCCCTACTGTTTCCCTATTTATAAATAATCTACCAACAGACCTTCCACAGCTCAAAACCAGAGTGTCTGCCAATGATGTGATCCCTAGCGTTTCCCTATTTATAAATAATCTACCAACAGACCTTCCACAGCTCAAAACCAGAGTGTCTGCCAATGATGTGATCCCTACTGTTTCCCTATTTATAAATAATCTCCCAACAGACCTTCCACAGCTCAAAACCAGAGTGTCTGCCAATGATGTGATCCCTAGCGTTTCCCTATTTATAAATAATCTACCAACAGACCTTCCACAGCTCAAAACCAGAGTGTCTGCCAATGATGTGATCCCTACTGTTTCCCTATTTATAAATAATCTACCAACAGACCTTCCACAGCTCAAAACCAGAGTGTCTGCCAGTGATGTGATCCCTACGGTTTCCCTATTTATAAATAATCTACCAACAGACCTTCCACAGCTCAAAACCAGAGTGTCTGCCAATGATGTGATCCATACCATTTCCCTATTTATAAATAATCTACCAACAGACCTTCCACAGCTGAAAACCAGAGTGTCTGCCAATGATGTGATCCCTACTGATTCCCTATTTATAAATAATCTACCAACAGACCTTCCACAGCTCAAAACCAGAGTGTCTGCCAATGATGTGATCCCTACCGTTTCCCTATTTATAAATAATATACCAACAGACCTTCCACAGCTCAAAACCAGAGTGTCTGCCAATGATGTGATCCCTAGTGTTTCCCTATTTAAAAATAATCTACCAACAGACCTTCCACAGCTCAAAACCAGAGTATCTGCCAATGATGTGATCCCTACAGTTTCCCTATTTATAAATAATATACCAACAGACCTTCCACAGCTCAAAACCAGAGTGTCTGCCAATGATGTGATCCCTACCGTTTCCCTATTTATAAATAATCTCCCAACAGACCTTCCACAGCTCAAAACCAGAGTGTCTGCCAATGATGTGATCCCTACTGTTTCCCTAATTATAAATAATCTACCAACAGACCTTCCACAGCTCAAAACCAGAGTGTCTGCCAATGATGTGATCCCTAGTGTTTCCCTATTTATAAATAATCTACCAACAGACCTTCCACAGCTCAAAACCAGAGTGTCTGCCAATGATGTGATCCCTACTGTTTCCCTATTTAAAAATAATCTACCAACAGACCTTCCACAGCTCAAAACCAGAGTGTCTGTCAATGATGTGATCCCTACAGTTTCCCTATTTATAAATAATATACCAACAGACCTTCCACAGCTCAAAACCAGAGTGTCTGCCAATGATGTGATCCCTACTGTTTCCCTATTTATAAATAATCTACCAACAGACCTTCCACAGCTCAAAACCAGAGTGTCTGCCAATGATGTGATCTCTACCATTTCCCCTATTTATAAATAATCTACCAACAGACCTTCCACAGCTCAAAACCAGAGTGTCTGCCAATGATGTGATCCCTACTGTTTCCCTATTTATAAATGATCTACCAACAGACCTTCCACAGATCAAAACCAGAGTGTCTGCCAATGATGTGATCCCTAGTGTTTCCCTATTTATAAATAATCTACCAACAGACCTTCCACAGCTCAAAACCAGAGTGTCTGCCAATGATGTGATCCCTACTGTTTCCCTATTTATAAATAATCTACCAACAGACCTTCAACAGCTCAAAACCAGAGTGTCTGCCAATGATGTGATCCATACCATTTCCCTATTTATAAATAATCTCCCAACAGACCTTCCACAGCTCAAAACCAGAGTGTCTGCCAATGATGTGATCCCTACCGTTTCCCTATTTATAAATAATCTCCCAACAGACCTTCCACAGCTCAAATCCAGAGTGTCTGCCAATGATGTGATCCATACCATTTCCCTATTTATAAATAATCTACCAACAGACCTTCCACAGCTCAAAACCAGAGTGTCTGCCAATGATGTGATCCCTACTGTTTCCCTATTTATAAATAATCTACCAACAGACCTTCCACAGCTCAAAACCAGAGTGTCTGCCAATGATGTGATCCCTACCGTTTCCCTATTTATAAATAATCTACCAACAGACCTTCCACAGCTCAAAACCAGAGTGTCTGCCAATGATGTGATCCCTAATGTTTCCCTATTTATAAATAATCTACCAACAGACCTTCCACAGCTCAAAACCAGAGTGTCTGCCAATGATGTGATCCCTACCATTTCCCTATTTATAAATAATCTCCCAACAGACCTTCCACAGCTCAAAACCAGAGTGTCTGCCAATGATGTCATCCCTACCATTTCCCCATTTATAAATAATCTACCAACAGACCTTCCACAGCTCAAAACCAGAGTGTCTGCCAATGATGTGAACTCTACCATTTCCCTATTTATAAATAATCTACCAACAGACCTTCCACAGCTCAAAACCAGAGTGTCTGCCAATGATGTGATCCCTACTGTTTCCCTATTTATAAATAATCTACCAACAGACCTTCCACAGCTCAAAACCAGAGTGTCTGCCAATGATGTGATCCCTACCGTTTCCCTATTTATAAATAATCTCCCAACAGACCTTCCACAGCTCAAAACCAGAGTGTTTGCCAATGATGTGATCCCTACTGTTTCCCTATTTATAAATAATCTACCAACAGACCTTCCACAGCTCAAAACCAGAGTGTCTGCCAATGATGTGATCCCTACTGTTTCCCTATTTATAAATAATCTACCAACAGACCTTCCACAGCTCAAAACCAGAGTGTCTGCCAATGATGTGATCCCTAGTGTTTCCCTATTTATAAATAATCTACCAACAGACCTTCCACAGCTCAAAACCAGAGTGTCTGCCAATGATGTGATCCCTACCGTTTCCCTATTTATAAATAATCTCCCAACAGACCTTCCACAGCTCAAAACCAGAGTGTTTGCCAATGATGTGATCCCTACTGTTTCCCTATTTATAAATAATCTACCAACAGACCTTCCACAGCTCAAAACCAGAGTGTCTGCCAATGATGTGATCCCTACTGTTTCCCTATTTATAAATAATCTACCAACAGACCTTCCACAGCTCAAAACCAGAGTGTCTGCCAATGATGTGATCCCTACTGTTTCCCTATTTATAAATAATCTACCAACAGACCTTCCACAGCTCAAAACCAGAGTGTCTGCCAATGATGTGATCCCTACTGTTTCCCTATTTATAAATAATCTACCAACAGACTTTCCACAGCTCAAAACCAGAGTGTCTGCCATTGATGTGATCCCTAGTGTTTCCCTATTTATAAATAATCTACCAACAGACCTTCCACAGCTCAAAACCAGAGTGTCTGCCAATGATGTGATCCCTACCGTTTTCCTATTTATAAATAATCTACCAACAGACCTTCCACAGCTCAAAACCAGAGTGTCTGCCAATGATGTGATCCATACCATTTCCCTATTTATAAATAATCTCCCAACAGACCTTCCACAGCTCAAAACCAGAGTGTCTGCCAATGATGTGATCCCTAGTGTTTCCCTATTTATAAATAATCTACCAACAGACCTTCCACAGCTCAAAACCAGAGTGTCTGCCAATGATGTGATCCCTACTGTTTCCTATTTATAAATAATCTACCAACAGACCTTCCACAGCTCAAAACCAGAGTGTCTGCCAATGATGTGATCCCTACCGTTTCCCTATTTATAAATAATCTACCAACAGACCTTCCACAGCTCAAAACCAGAGTGTCTGCCAATGATGTGATCCATACCATTTCCCTATTTATAAATAATCTCCCAACAGACCTTCCACAGCTCAAAACCAGAGTGTCTGCCAATGATGTGATCCCTACTGTTTCCCTATTTATAAATAATCTACCAACAGACCTTCCACAGCTCAAAACCAGAGTGTCTGCCAATGATGTGATCCCTACTGTTTCCCTATTTATAAATAATCTACCAACAGACCTTCCACAGCTCAAAACCAGAGTGTCTGCCAATGATGTGATCCCTACTGTTTCCCTATTTATAAATAATCTCCCAACAGACCTTCCACAGCTCAAAACCAGAGTGTCTGCCAATGATGTGATCCCTAGCGTTTCCCTATTTATAAATAATCTACCAACAGACCTTCCACAGCTCAAAACCAGAGTGTCTGCCAATGATGTGATCCCTAATGTTTCCCTATTTATAAATAATCTACCAACAGACCTTCCACAGCTCAAAACCAGAGTGTCTGCCAATGATGTGATCCCTACCGTTTCCCTATTTATAAATAATCTACCAACAGTCCTTCCACAGCTCAAAACCAGAGTGTCTGCCAATGATGTGATCCCTACTGTTTCCCTATTTATAAATAATCTACCAACAGACCTTCCACAGCTCAAAACCAGAGTGTCTGCCAATGATGTGACCCCTACCGTTTCCCTATTTATAAATAATCTACCAACAGACCTTCCAAAGCTCAAAACCAGAGTGTCTGCCAATGATGTGATCTCTACCATTTCCCTATTTATAAATAATCTACCAACAGACCTTCCACAGCTCAAAACCAGAGTGTCTGCCAATGATGTGATCCCTAGCATTTCCCTATTTATAAATAATCTACCAACAGACCTTCCACAGCTCAAAACCAGAGTGTCTGCCAATGATGTGATCCCTACCGTTTCCCTATTTATAAATAATCTACCATCAGACCTTCCACAGCTGAAATCCAGAGTGTCTGCCAATGATGTGATCCATACCATTTCCCTATTTATAAATAATCTACCAACAGACCTTCCACAGCTCAAAACCAGAGTGTCTGCCAATGATGTGATCCCTACTGTTTCCCTATTTATAAATAATCTACCAACAGACCTTCCACAGCTCAAAACCAGAGTGTCTGCCAATGATGTGATCCCTACCGTTTCCCTATTTATAAATAATCTACCAACAGACCTTCCACAGCTCAAAACCAGAGTGTCTGCCAATGATGTGATCCCTAATGTTTCCCTATTTATAAATAATCTACCAACAGACCTTCCACAGCTCAAAACCAGAGTGTCTGCCAATGATGTCATCCGTACCATTTCCCCATTTATAAATAATCTACCAACAGACCTTCCACAGCTCAAAACCAGAGTGTCTGCCAATGATGTGATCTCTACCATTTCCCTATTTATAAATAATCTCCCAACAGACCTTCCACAGCTCAAAACCAGAGTGTCTGCCAATGATGTGATCCCTACTGTTTCCCTATTTATAAATAATCTACCAACAGACCTTCCACAGCTCAAAACCAGAGTGTCTGCCAATGATGTGATCCCTACCGTTTCCCTATTTATAAATAATCTCCCAACAGACCTTCCACAGCTCAAAACCAGAGTGTCTGCCAATGATGTGATCCCTACTGTTTCCCTATTTATAAATAATCTACCAACAGACCTTCCACAGCTCAAAACCAGAGTGTCTGCCAATGATGTGATCCCTACCGTTTCCCTATTTATAAATAATCTCCCAACAGACCTTCCACAGCTCAAAACCAGAGTGTCTGCCAATGATGTGATCCCTACTGTTTCCCTATTTATAAATAATCTACCAACAGACCTTCCACAGCTCAAAACCAGAGTGTCTGCCAATGATGTGATCCCTAGTGTTTCCCTATTTATAAATAATCTACCAACAGACCTTCCACAGCTCAAAACCAGAGTGTCTGCCAATGATGTGATCCCTACCGTTTCCCTATTTATAAATAATCTACCAACAGACCTTCCACAGCTCAAAACCAGAGTGTCTGCCAATGATGTGATCCCTACTGTTTCCCTATTTATAAATAATCTACCAACAGACCTTCCACAGCTCAAAACCAGAGTGTCTGCCAATGATGTGATCCTCTACAGGAAACAATCAACCTCTACCATAGAAAAAACAACTAGAACTATCCTTGGTTTCAAATTGGTTCATCCATATGGGAACTCACTCTGAATACCCCAAAATACAAGTCTATGATTTTTGGAACAAGCAGAGACTCACAGCCATCTCACAAAGCAGGGCCATATACTACTTAGCGCAAATGACCCCAAGGATACCATCCTTATGTGAATTATCTAGGAGTCTGGCTAGACCAAACTGTCACCTTCTCATACCAGACCAAGATAACAAGATGAAAGAATAACCATCTAGTAGTTTGGTAAACAAAAAGCTGTCCACTTTCTGTTTGCAGTAAGTATGACAGCCAGTGGTAAAAACATACTGGTAGCCCTGCTTAAATATGGACTGCCAAGCATTGCTGAAGTCTAAAACAGAAAAAAAATATTTTCAAAGCAGTACTAGCAGCATTTGTAAGTTTGAAATGCAATGATCACCAATAAAACAGAGATGTACTCTCTAAATAGCATCTGTTATCCACAAACATGAACTCGGACTCATTAACATACTTTTATCTGTTATCCACAAACATGAACTCGGACTCATTAACATACTTTTATCTGTTATCCACAAACATGAACTCGGACTCATTAACATACTTTTATCTGTTATCCACAAACATGAACTCGGACTCATTAACATACTTTTCTAGCGGAGTGACCAATAGAACAGAGTTACTACCTGTGATTTCGGTCTCTAACAACTCTCGCTTTACTGACTCAAAGGAGCAAACTTCATAGAATGCATCACAGTGTTTCTACTACAGCCCTCCCCATATTTGAGGAAACCCTACTTTCAAAACTCAAACCCCATCTTTCCGAGATTTCTGTGTATGGCTCAAATGAATTCTAGTCAGCTAAGGTACTTGTAAAGGCTTCTTCCAAAGTTGCATTACAAAATGAAACACATTTCCATTTCTTGTTCCAAAATGAACTGCACACAGAAGAATAAACCAATTAAATGCACAATAAGACAAATACCCCCCCCCTCTCTTCCCTTTTACCATCTACGTGTTTGTTTATTTCACTTTGATAACCATGTAAGTGTGCTGGTCACCAGACCTGTTTAAACCACAACCCCTGCCATAATGAGTAAACAGTTGAAGTACAGATGAAAGAGAGGGAAAAATATTTCTAGTGACATATACATTCAAAGGAGAAACAGATTTTATACATTAAATAATAAGTCAGTCTGTGGAATATAATGTCCGCTAGGAGTACATTTTACATAATTTTGAAAGATAATTTGTATAAGGCAAGAGACCATGTATTTACATATAAATTAGGAAAACCATTTATATGCAAGTTATACATTTTCTCTTCACGTCTAACATTTGGTAGGAAATTGTATACAATATGTACATTTGTGGTTACAATACAAGTTTTAAAAGCAGTTAATAGCAAAACAAAGCAATTCATTTGTGAAAAAAAGGACCTTTTGTACAAATTATGATAAGGTTCAGTCCAGAAATCATGGTCGACATGTAACGTGAGGCAAGCTGCTGTGATGGAGTAATTTGCAGGGTGAGTCTTTAAGCATGGTGTACTTGACTTTGCTTTTGAATTTGTTGGGGTAATTTCCTGCCAAATATCTGCTGGTAGTTTGTTCCAAATTGACAGAGCAAAGGTTTGAAAAAGCTTGAATCTTGGTTGTTATTTTAGTGCGTGTCTGATAAGGGCTAGTGTTCTTTCTGAGGCTTCTCTCAGTTAGTCGTTCTGCTGCCTAACTTGTAGTGACTTTCTTTAAAAAGAGACAGAGTTTCTTACGTTTAGGATTTTGAAGATTTGTGAGGTCTAATAAAAATGTCATGCTTTGATTGACAGGAAATCATCCATATTTCTAAAGGAAAAGCCAGGGGTGGGACCTTCAGTTTACCAGAAATACAAATCTGCATATTTTATCACCAGCAGTTTGATTTTTTTGAGTGTTAGCACTACAGTGGAGGGTTATTACAGGCATGATGATGTGAGATTTTGTTGTAGAGTTTTAATTGTTGCAGTGACTTTTTCATGATGACACCAGTATGTCTAATGAAACTGAGACATGGATCTAACGTTAGTCCTATTTATTCATTCCTTTATTTATTTATTTATTTGCATTTGGATACTGGGAAGGTCCAACAGGATAATGTAAGAGCCCTTTTCTAGTGAAGGTCTAGGGAGACAAAATCCAAAAGTATATTTAGTGGTAGAAAAATGTACAAAGAGATTACAGCAGACTCCGAGTACAAACAGAATTTAAAAAATGCTACTTATAGTTTCAAAGATAGACTATCTACATGAATATGACAAATAGCAGTTATCAAAGACGGAAAAGTAATAAAAAGGGGGTCTATATTAGAACACCGAACTTTCAAAATTTCGAGTGTTCTAATATCGAACCCTATTAATCGAAAATTTAAAACATCGAACATACAGAACAGCAAATTTTTTCCTAGGGAAAACATTTGCTGTTCTAAAACACATACACACAACAGAAGCACACCAAACAAACATTAATCCACACACATGCACCTAAACTCTTACACCTAATTCTACACTAAACTATACAAACACCACTAACTATCCACTTACCTTAACCCAAACCCTAACCCTAAGGTTCGTCACTATCGCACAGTCACTTACCCTACCCTAACCCTCACATCCAGACAATCGCACACTTATCTGACCCACGCCCTAACCTTAACTCACCTAACCCGCCCTAACCCTCACGTCCACACAATCACACACTTACCTGAATCCGACCTGTAACTTTCCACCACAGTGCTGAAAATACAGAAATAATTAAGATTTCTGTTTCTTCGATATTTTCAGCGTTCGCTGAAAACGGATCGATATTAGAACACTCGAAATTTTGAAAGTTCTGTGTTCTAATATAGACCCTAAAAAGGGGCTTGTAGTAGAGGAAGAAGTTGGGGTATCCCAGCTGTATAAGGGGGGGAAAACAGGAGTACAAGACGAGAAAGTGATCAAGGGCTATTTTTGTTGTGAAACAATTGGTAAAACATTACCATTTGGGTACATGACTTTTAATTTTTTTTTGGGGGGGGGCTTTTGTGTATATCTTGATGGTGGAGTTGTGTGTTGATAAGAAGCCATTTGTTGTGTGTCCCTTTGCTGAAGTCTATCATTACGTATCCCTTTGCTAAGGGATGTGAAACCATCTTTTCGTTTCTGCTGTAGTGAGTATAGTTTCTTGTTAGATTGCAGAAGTAGAATAAACAAACCAACTATTACATCTCACCTCTTATTTTTACCCTTCCTCTCCCAGTCCCATCAGCCCAAATGTACATAATGAATACATGGTGTTTAGCACAGTTTTAATGTAATACTCAAGTTGTATGAGTTACATAGTCACAGAGGCTGCTATTAAGTTAATAAGTGAATAAAATGTTCTCTTCTGTGCAACTATACATGTGAAAAGACACCCTAACATGCTGATCTTTGCATATAAGATTTCATCTTAATTATGCCAGCATTTTGTTATTAGACCAGCATGCATGCATTTTCATTCCCAGGAAGAACCTGAAAATGGTCCATTAGGATCAGTGTGCTATCTCAGTTAAGAAATGAAAATAAAATTAAATGTCTGTGCCTGTGTGTGTATGTGTGTGTGTGTGTGTGTGTGTGTGTGTGTGTGTGTGTGTGTGTGTGTGTGTGTGTGTGTGTGTGTGTGTGTGTGTGTGTGTGTGTGTGTGTGCGATGTGTGTGTGTGTGCATGTGTGTGTGTGTGTGTGTGTGTGTGTGTGTGTGTGTGTGTGTGTGTGTGTGCATGTGTGCATGTGTGTGTGCGTGTGTGTGTGTGTGTGTGTGTGCATCTGTGTGTGTGTGTGTGTGTGTGTGTGTGTGTGTGTGCATGTGTGTGTGTGTGTGTGTGTGTGTGTGTGTGTGTGTGTGTGTGTGTGTGTGTGTGTGTGTGTGTGTGTGTGTGAGTGCATGTGTGCATCTTTGTGTGTGTGCACATGAGAATGTGCGTGCATGCATATGTGTGTGTGTGTGTGTGTGTGTGTGTGTGTGTGTGTGTGTGTGTGTGTGTGCACGTCTGTGTGTGCGTGCACGCGTGTTTGTGTGTATGTGTGCATATATACATACATCCATATACACATGGATATATTAACAACCATCAATGTGTAGAAACATAGAATCATAAGTGATTGATTTCTGCATGTCGTAAAGTACAAACATCGCAAAAAGAAGAAAAAAAAAGATGAAACTAAACAGATCAATTTTTTTCCTTTCCTGATTGTTAGAATAACAAAGGAAAAAAAACTGACAGTATCCCAGACATAGTAAGTCTGACTAGGATTTCTGGGAAAGTAATGTGTAAGGCTGGAGTTAAGGGAGATGGCAATGTTAGAGTTAAGGTTTACACACAGGTGTACCCCCAAATGCCTCCACACAACCCTCACTTATGTACACTAATGCCATGCTTGCAAATAAAGATAGGAAACATGATTCAGATCTCTATCTGCTAGGCCCTGCTTTACTGTTAACATGATTGTGGGTTAGAAACGACGTCAGAAAAGAAGGAAAAGGTAGAAGAACGTAAATGATACTGAAGGAAGATAATGTGCCACTTAAAAAGTGATGCAAGGTGATGAGGAAAGAAGGTTCACCGAGGTGAGTGGAAAATAATTAGTTACGAAAAAAAGCTTCTCCATGTAGAGAAGAGAGGGGACTGCGGAAATGAATGGATAGGGGATTGTGCTGGTAGAAGTGAAAATAAAGGAGTACATGGCAGTACTGAAAGTGATGAAGATATGCAGACTGTTCAGATGAAAATAAACGAAAGGAAGAGGAAAATGTAAACGACGTTATGAACGATATATTGAAACACTACAATGCATGCAGATTTAATGCAATCTGCGGCCTTTAATGTTAATAGCCAAGAACTTTCATACCTAGGCAGCTGATTATGGAGAAAATAAGACATTTCCTGGTATATGTGATGGATTTAAAACAAGAAGAAATGGAGAGAAAAAGAAGAGATGTCACGTAGGAGTGTTTAATTGCAGCTGGAGGAGTAAGAACATTCATCCGTGGTCATTATTTTGGAATGGTATTTTTTAAGGTCACACTGGTGTTAAGAGTAAACTGTGTCCTTACCACTGTAAGTGTGAAAGAATGAACTAAGGGAGCTAGGAATGAAGGTATGTAAAGAAAGGTGGTTTAGATTTTGTAATTACAACTTTAGCAGATTGGGAGAAATCATAACCACAAAGACAGTTACAAGAAGGTGACATTTTTGTGCGTGCCCTTGAGGTTTTTGACCTAGCTGAAAAGGGACTTATGGTTATCTTTCACCTATGAGGCTATCTTGACCTCAAAGCTGGCTTTGCTTGATCTAATTGTCCCTCTGAGCTGCCTATTTATTTTGATGAGAGAGATTTTACCTTATTAGAAATTACCCTTCCTAATTTTGCCATATTATTTTCATCTTTTGCTGTATATTCTGCTTAATTTGTGATGCCACGAGGGCTTATTTCTGTTAGATACAACAGCCTCTTTGTAGCCACTGACAGAGGTACAGACTGTGAATGTACAGGCTGTGTGACCACACATCATGAATTTAGGGGAGCAGAACGTAGCACCCCTACTGAGGAAGCGGGAGGAGAGAAAAAGGAGGCATGAACGAGGGTTCAATACTTGGTAGGGGTGTATTTTTGTTAGAGCTGAATTGGCCTAGTGGTGTGCTGCTCTGACTGTAGTACAAGTCATAGAAGGTGTTAAGATGATGAGGAACAGCCTACATCCACTTTGAAGGCATCCTAGAGGTCATCATCATTAACCACCTTTTGTCCCATTTTTCTAGGGTAATGTCAACTGTCTTCTTCTCTTATGAATTAATGCCACTCTCCTACATCGTTCAACAGTCATTTCTGACTTCCACAGGTCTTCTCTCACACAATCCTACACTTCGCTGCTGGGTGCCCTTGTTTCATCTTGCCTACTTCTTATCTGTCCAGAATCTTCTTCCCCAGCTTGTTTTCTACTTTCCTTCACATGTGCCTGACCACTGTAATCTGCTCTCTTTGACCTTCTCTGCAATTATGGCTACTTTGGCTTCTGCTCTGATGTCATCATTTCTTTGTCTGTCCCACAGTTTGCATCCCACCACTCATCTCAGGCACTTAATCTCATCACCTCTAGCTTTCACAACGTCTCTGTTTTACTGCCCAGGTTTCTGTTTCATACACTTAGTACTGGCCACATGATTGCTTAGTACTGGCCACATGATTGTTTTGTAAACCTATCTTTTCAGCTTCTTTGGCATTCTTCTGCCACAAATGCTGACCCAGTTGACTGCAGCCCCTCTTATTCTAGTTTTGACCTCTTCATTTAGACTTCCCTTTTCAAGCACTCCTCCCACATACTTGAAGCTGTTAACCTGTTCCACTATTTTCCCATCTATCTCAATTCTCAGCTTTTTCTGATTTCCACCATTTGCAGCCATTACAACTGCGTTATTTGTATTCAGTTTAATCCCATATGCCTTCAGGTTTGCATTCCATTCCCCTATCCTTTGCTGAAGTTCTTGCTCAGAGTCTGCCTGTAATGCTACACTGTCTGCATGCAGCAACTTTATTGATCTGTCCCCTCTGATCTCTTTGATAATGTTGTCCAAGTGTGAACAGCATTGGGCTCAGAGGTGAACCCTGATGTACACTCACTCCCACTGGGAACCCCTCTGTGAGACTGAACATTGTTCATACTGGGGTCACTGGGTCCTTGCACATAGCCTGCATTAACTCTACAATTCTTTGTGAGACGTCAAACAATTGCAGGACTGCTCAAATCAGCTTTCTTGGGACTTTGTCACATGCTTTCTCCAAGTCTAGGAATACTAAGTTGGACTCTATCTTCTCAGCTGTCTCACTGCAAACATTGGATCAGTTGTGTTGCATTTTGATCTCAATAGGAACTGCTCATCTCCTGTCTTACTTTCTACTGCTTTGCATATTTGTTTATCAATAACCCATTCAAGAACTTTCATGCAATGTTACTTATTTATTGCATTTTTCTGCTGTTTGTTGCAAAAAAGAAAAAATATATATATCCTTGTTTCCCATCTTTCCTGACCTAGAGTAGTCCAAATACAGGCTTTACTGTATTCTGGACTTTTGGAAAGTTCCTGTGTTGCCCATTTCCTTTCTTGGATAAAGAGAGGCTTCTTTGTTCACCAGTGGCAGTGGGGAGCTTAGAGCAGCCTATCTATCCCTGGAGGAGTGTTCCCAGCATAAAAATCTCGTAGCCTATTGGCTGTTTTGGGCCAATTTCTAGCTCTTTCAAGTCCCCCTGTATAAAACCTGCTTTGGCTTGTTTTTTGCGCTTGTTACTACTCAGCCAAGCCCCTCGTGGTCCTGCAGAGTGGTGCTAGCAGCAGAGAGGCCAAAAGAGTGACTGCTAACCTGATAAAAGTGTTTTTTTCCTGCTACCATGCGGGTGACTGTCCGATCTAGCTAAACTGCAAGTATTTCTGCTTCTTGAACTGTTTTAAACTGTTTAAAGTTGTTTTTGCACCTGCACTTTTAAAATGTGTCCTGTTTGTTGCATTTACCTGTTTAGGCTACACACTCAAGTGTGCTAGCCCGTGTTACATATTTATTGCATTTTCCTGCTGTTTGTTGCAAAAAAGAAAAAAAAAATATCCTTGTGTCCTGTCTTTCCTGACCTAGAGTAGTCCAAATACAGGCTTTGCTGTATTCTGGACTTTTGGAAAGTTCCTGTGTTGCCCATTTCCTTTCTTGGATAAAGGGAGGCTTCTTTGTCCAGCAGTGGCAGTGGGGAGCTTATTGCAGCCTATCTATCCCTGGAAGAGAGTTCCCAGCACAAGAATCTGGTAGTCTATTGGCCGTTTTGGGCCAATTTCTAGCTCTTTCAAGTCCCCCTGTATAAAACCCGCTTTAGCTGACTTTGCTGTGATTTTCGCATAGGGCAGCATCGGGCAGCACCGCTTAATTGGGTTTAAACCATTCTCGGCTCCACAAAGTCTGCTCTTCACTTTTTCCCTTAGAACTGATCTAGTTCTCACAATAAACACCCTATTCCTACTCTAAAGCCTGGCACTTTCTCACTAAAGCAATTATATAAGTCAGCACTAAAAAATTAAAAAGCACTACACCCTCACAAACTCCCCTTGAGTACCTTGTTCACATTGGCCCTTTTTTTCAATTATAAAGGAATTCCCAATACTATTCTAGCATGTCCAAAGGTCAGTTGTCAATCTCCTCTCCGGTCCAGCTGGTGAATCTGGGAATCTTGAGGAAATGTTACAACTGCCTCATGTACACAGACAACCCTCTCCTCCTCCCAACAAATTCCAACACATGTGAGAGATGCAACCATATAGCCAAACTGGATGCTAAGCTCTCTCAACTCAGTACTGGCGTAACCAGTCAGGAGGAGAAGGAAACCACACTCACTACAGTTCCAGTCTCACATAGACCTACCACGACAGCAAACCAAACACATAAACACACAAAAACATACTCGGAGGCTCTAAATAAAAATCTGCCTAAGCAGCAGAGACCTCCAAAGCAGACAACCAAGCAACCGCTACCCCAAAACAAAACACATGCAACACATAGCTCACAAAGCCAGTGTGCAGAGCAGTCACAGCCCTTAAGGCTAAACAACACACCTGATACACTGGCAATAGGTGACTCTATCGTCAGGCACACTGACGTCCCACTCACCAGGCTGAACAAAGAGAAGGTCACGGTGAGCTGCCTGTCAGGCGCTAGGATCCGCCACATAACACAAGCACTCAGGTCACTCCAAGGCAAGTACAAATATGACTCAGTCATTGTCCATGCTGGTGTGAATGACCTGAGACATACCTCCCTGGACTACATGAAAAGAGACATAGAGGAGCTCTCTGAGCATGTAGCCCAAGCCGGTATGACTCTGACCTGGAGTAGCATCTTACCCTCACCAAGAATGATGCCACAATATGAAGACAAGATGATCAATTTCAACAACTGGCTTAAGTATTGGTGTCATTCAAAGGGGATTCAATGTCTGTCAGCCTGGGATGACATGTTCGACAAGCCATGATGCTTGACTAGGGACGGCTTGCACCTGTCACCCCTGGGCTTTCGGATATTGGCAAAGGCTCTTGCCACCCCCATAGTGCCTTTTTTAAGCAAGGCTCAAAAGACAAACCCACCTCCATACGTATCACAAGGGATAAGAAACTAAGAGTAATGCTACTCAACGCCAGGAGTCTAAACCTCAAGAAGCACGCACTCAAAACTCTCCTTAGCATGGAGAACATCGATATCTGTGCAGTAACAGAAAACTGGTCCAAGGCTCCCGAGAGCACCCCAGCACTACCAGGTTATACCTCATACCATGTTTTTCGGCCCCAAAACTTGGACCGAACCAGAAAAGGAGGGGGAGTATCAATATTTGTCAAAGATACCCACACCTCCAGGTTGGTGACACAGCAGGAAGCATTAGAGGCTAACCATGTGTAACTAACAGTGGGTAAAACTGCCCTCCAGTTTATAGCCTGCTACAGACCACCCTCCCAAACCCAGGAACCCCACTCAGCCTTCCTGAGAACACTGAAAAATATGAAGGTCTCTCCAAACACCATTACACTGGGCAACTTTAACTACCCAAACATAGACTGGGAGCATTACTCTAGCTCCAATACCCTAGCCCAAGGGTTCCTAGAATTTAAAAAGTCAAATGCTATGGAACAACTTGTTACCACTCCCACAAGAGGGGAAAACATACTGGACCTGATCATCACCAACATGGGGACTCTATGCTCCAGACCAGAAGTGTATCCCTCACTGGTAAGATCAGACCATAAACTAATCTCACTGGATATTCACAACCCGACCCCAGCCCATGCCCAGAAAACCACAGTGAAAAAATTCTCTAAAGCAAATTTCACACACCTCAAAACTGAGGTGGAATCCTTTAAAGCCCCCGGGCCTGTGGAAAATACGGCCCAGACCACAGAATCCTTTATAAACGCATTCTATGAACACCTTCAGGAATGCATGGATCATGCAATCCCAAATAAAACCAAGACCCAATTCTCCAAAGGCAGGCATCCTGTCTGGTGCACCCCAGCCATAAACAAACTATACAATAGAAGGAGGAAGCTACTACATGACAGAGCAAAATCCCAAAAAGGGAAGACATTTCTGATCAGTATTAGCAAAAAACTACGGGCACTCATAAAATCGTCTAAGGCCAGCTTCGAGAGAAAAATTGCACAGGACACTAAGGATAATCACAAGGCTTTCTTTACTTATGTTAGGAACCTGGGTGGGAATTCCCAGATATGCTCAGAATAAGTCCAAAATGACAAAAAATACACCGAACCCACAGACATTGCCAACATCCTAGCTGACAGGTTCAGCAAACGTCCACCAAAGGGCAAATACCTATCCCAGCAGAGTGCTGCCCCCCTGACATCTCAGATGCTCAGGTAAGAGCCGCCCTATCCAAAGCAAAAAACACAGCATCAATGGAACCAGACTGTGTCCCGGGCTGCGTCCTACATGAACTCCAAGAAGAGCTAAACCCAAACATAAAACTACTGTTCAATCTCAGCCTTACTACAGGATATGTACCCAAAGAGTAGCATACAGCAACAGTGGTCCCTCTCCACAAAGGTGGTGCCTCAATGGATCCTGGAAACTATTGCCCCATAAGCCTGACTAGCTTGGTCTGCAAAGCTATGGAAAGGATCATCATGGACCTCATAAATCAAGAAATTGGGGACCTACAGACACTGGATCCTACCCAGTTCAGCTTTTTTAAGGGCAGATCCTGCCTCTTAAACCTTGTCGATTTCTTTGAAACAGTCACCAAGGCCATTGACGAGGGGAAAGTGGTCCACACAGCCTACCTGGACTTCGCAAAAGCCTTCAATACAATATCCCACTCGGGCATTATAGATATGCTCACCAGCTTAAATATAAACCCCTATGTCACTAGATGGGTTGCAAACTGGCTCAAGGACAGAACCCACATGGTTAGATTTGCTGGAGCCATGTGAAACTCCAAACCAGTTACAAGTGGCGTCCATCAAGGCTCAGTCCTGTGACCTCTCTTGTTCGGTATATATTTCTCGGAGGTACAGGCCAACACAAAAGGACTGTGGCTGGCCAAGTTCGCAGATGACTGCAAACTGGGCACCATAACTGACTCTCCAGCTGACACAAGTATCCTCCAAAAGGGCCTCATAGAAACAGACAACTGGTGCCAAAGCCATGGCCTCAAGCTAAACGCCAAAAAGTGTATAGTCATCCCCTTTGGCAAAAACAAAGTGCCCACAAATTACCACGTAGGTGGTAATCCATTAAGTACAGAAGAAGTAATTAGGGACCTGGGGACCCAAGTTGATATCAGTCTCTCATTTGACAACCATGTGGCCAAAGTGGTTAGAAAAACATTTTATATAGCCCACCTAATCATGAAGGGATTCACATCTAGATCAGGGGAGGTCATTGAGCCTCTTTACTAATCCCTCATCAGGCCCATAATTGAGTTCAATGCCCCTTTTGAGATGTACCTTACCAGACACCTGCAGCAACTGGAAAGACCCCAAACGTACCTCACCAAGAGGATCAAAGGGCTCAAACAGATGCCATATACTACCCGGTTAAAGAAACTCCAGCTCTACTCAGTGGCATACCGCCTGCTCAGAGGCGATCTGTGCCTGACGTATAAAGCCATGTCCAACGCGGAATTAATGGACATGCTGCACCTCAGAAAATCCAAATCCCATCAAGCTACGTGCTTGAGAGACTTGAACCTCAGCACTGAAATAAATAGGACATGCTGGAGGGACAGATTCATAACCCAGAGGCTCCCTTCACTCTGGAATAAAATCCCAGTCCAGGTTAGGCAGAGTCCCTCATTGACTCTCTTCAAGAGGAATCTTGATGAGTGGATAAGAGATCGTAAGTTTACCCCAGGTATCACTTCTGTGTCACTGTTAGACAGAGGCACAGTATACTATCCTCGAAAAAGGGCATAGCAAAATTAATTTAAAATGGATGGCGAAAGCCAAACACACTCTGGCTAGGCTTATAAATGCCCTAGGGCAGATAGCCTAGTATGAACCTATGAACCTATGACATATAGATATATAAATATAAATATATATATATATATATATATATATATATATATATATATATATATATATATATATAGGTTTACTATCAAAATATCAACATTCATAAAAATGAACGTTTGATGCTTCGAAAATTATGTCATACTGCCTGCATACTAATTAGGTTAAAATGTCAAATCTGTTGATTGAATTCAACAGATTCGACATTTATGTCGAAAATCGACATCGATGGCAGTGTAGGTGCAAATGTAAGATAAACACCTACACTGTCATTCAGGTTTTAGTAGGGGGCAAGCCCCCTGCACCCCCCCTTCAAATTAAATATTCTAATTCCAAGATCTCACTACAGTGAGGAAAGGGATACATTTTCCAATCCGCACTGTACCACGACTCTACTCATAACATCAAGTTCATATCTGCGAATGCACACTTCCATTCACTGATATGTACTCTCGATCTCCTAATGTTCGGCAACACAGAAGTTGACTACTGAAAAAACACCGCAAGACAACTTTGGAGACTGCCGGTTTTATTTAAACGCTAAAATAAAAACACGTTTTTCGTCCCACCTGAATGTAGGACTTCTTCAGAATTACAACAATGCGATGCCTTTAGGAACTTCTATTTATAAAGTTCGCGCCAAAGATTTAAACACTAAACACTAGTGTTAGAGTAAACTGTGTCCTTACCACTGTAAGTGTGAAAGAATGAACTAAGGGAGCTAGGAATTAAGGTATGTAAAGAAAGGTGGTTTAGATTTTGTAATTACAACTTTAGAAGATTGGCAGAAATCATAACCACAAAGATAGTTACAAGAAGGTGACATTCTTGTGCATGCCCTTGAGATTTCTGACTTAGCTGACAAGGGACTTATGGTTATCTTTCACCTATGAGGCTATCTTGACCTCAAAGCTGGCTTTGCTTGACCTAATTGTCCCTCTGAGTTGCCTATTTATTTTGATGAGAGAGGTTTTATCTTATTAGAAATTACCCTTCCTAATTTTTGCCATATTATTTTCATCTTTTGCTGTATATTCTGCATAATTTGTGATGCCACGAGGGCTTATTTCTGTTAGATACAACAGCCTCTTTGTAGCCACTGGCAGAGGTACAGACTGCGAATGCACAAGCTGTGTGACCACACATCATGAATTTAGGGGAGCAGAACATAGCACCTCTACTGAGGAAGCAGGAGGAGAGAAAAAGGAGGCATGAACGAAGGTTCAATACTTGGCAGGGGTGTATTTTTGTTAGAGCTGAACTGGCCTAGTGGTGTGCTGCTCTGACAGTAGTACAAGTCATAGAAGGTGTTAAGATGATGAGGAACAGCCTGCGTCCACTTTGAAGGCATCCTAGAGATCATCATTATTAACCACATTTTGTCCCATTTTTCTAGGGTCATGTCAACTGTCTCCTTCTCTTATGAATTAATGCCACTCTCCTACATTGTTCAACAGTCATTTCTGACTTCCAGCCACCCTCCTACATTGTTCAACAGTCATTTCTGACTTCCGGCCACTCTCCTACATCGTTCAACAGTCATTTCTGACTTCCAGCCACTCTCCTACATTGTTCAACAGTCATTTCTGACTTCCACAGGTCTTCTCTCACACAATCCTACACTTCGCTGCTGGGTGCCCTTGTTTCGTCTTGCCTACTTCTTATCTGTCCAGAATCTTCTTCCCCAGCTTGTTTTCTACTTTCCCTTACATGTGCCTGACCACTGTAATCTGCTCTCTTTGACCTTGTCTGCAATTATGGCTACTTTGGCTTCTGCTCTGATGTCATCATTTCTTTGTCTGTCCCACAGTTTGCATCCCACCACTCATCTCAGGCACTTCATCTCATCACCTCTAGCTTTCACAACTTCTCTGTTTTACTCCCAGGTTTCTGTTTCATACACTTAGTACTGGCCACATGATTGTTTTGTAAACCTATCTTAGTACTGGCCACATGATTGTTTTGTAAACCTATCTTAGTACTGGCCACATGATTGTTTTGTAAACCTATCTTAGTACTGGCCACATGATTGTTTGTAAACCTATCTTAGTACTGGCCTCATGATTGTTTTGTAAACCTATCTTAGTACTGGCCACATGATTGTTTTGTAAACCTATCTTAGTACTGGCCACATGATTGTTTTGTAAACCTATCTTAGTACTGGCCACATGATTGTTTTGTAAACCTATCTTTTCAGCTTCTTTGGCATTCTTCTGCCACACATGCTGACCCAGTTGACTGCAGCCCCTCTTATTCTAGTTTTGACCTCTTCATTTAGACTTCCCTTTTCAAGCACTCCTCCCACATACTTGAAGCTGTTAACCTGTTCCACTATTTTCCCATCTATCTCAGTTCTCAGCTTTTTCTGATTTCCACCATTTGCAGCCGTTACAACTGCGTTATTTGTATTCAGTTTAATCCCATATGCCTTCAGGTTTGCATTCCATTCCCCTATCCTTTGCTGAAGTTCTTGCTCAGAGTCTGCCTGTAATGCTACACTGTCTGCATGCAGCAACTTTATTGATCTGTCCCCTCTGATCTCTTTGATAATGTAGTCCATTATAAGTGTGAACAGCATTGGGCTCAGAGGTGAACCCTGATGTGCACTCACTCCCACTGGGAACCTCTCTGTGAGACTGAACATTGTTCATACTGGGGTCACTGGGTCCTTGCACATAGCCTGCATTAACTCTACAATTGTTTGTGAGACTTCAAACAATTGCAGGACTGCTCAAATCAGCTTTCTTGGGACCTTGTCACATGCTTTCTCCAAGTCTAGGAATGCTAAGTTGGACTCTATCTTCTCAGCTGTCTCACTGCAAACATTGGATCAGTTGTGTTGTATCTTGATCTCAATAGGAACTGCTCATCTCCTGTCATACTTTCTACTGCTTTGCATATTTGTTTATCAATAACCCTTTCAAGAACTTTCATGCAATGTGGCAGCAGTTTCATACCTCCGTACTGCCCAAAGTTGTGAATGTCCACTCTGTTCTTGAACACTGGCACTAGTATGTTTATTATTCAGCCACCTGGGATACACCTTTCTCCCACACTGCTATTAGCATCTCCAGCAGCCGTTGCTTCCCTATATCACCCAACATCTGCATCATATTTGCTATGAACTCATCTGAACATGCTTTGTGCTGTCCTTGCTTCTTCAAGGGTGGTATTTACTTCTTCTTCTTCCATTGTAGGCTGTGTCTGGGGCAGTATAGCTTCTGTGGAGTTTTCTTCATTCCAATGCTGCTGGAAGTATTCCTTCCATCTGCTGTTGATGCCCTGTTGTGTTGCCAGCAGGTTGTTGCTGACATCCCTTATGAAAGATGTCTGACCATCACCTTTATCTTTCTGTCTTTGCCTTACAACCTGATAGTGTTTCTTTGTGCCATCTACTGAGTCACATTCCAGAAGCTTCTAGAGTGCCCCTCATGCCTTATTGCTTGCCATTGCAACTCCTCTGTTAGCCTCTTTGTTAGTTACTCAGTATTAGTTCTTAGTCTGGTCTGTCTTTTCTATCTCACACATTTTCCTGAACTCTTTTCTTTTCTTTCTTTTTGTGACTTCCTGGACTTCTGCATTCCACCACTAGCTTTTCTTATGAACCTTATTTCCATACCTGGCTCGGCCACATATCTGCTTTACAGCCACTCACACAAATTGTTTGATACGCTGCCTTTCTTCTTCCATTCCACCCATTTCCTCTGCTCCCTGAGGTGCTAGAGCTTTGAGAAGACATCCTAGATGTCATGTGATATAAACAGACATGGGCCTACAGACATAGTGGTGGCAAAACAGAGATGAATTATAAAAGAGAAAGTAGAATGCCAATCTGACCAGGTTGTAGATGCCTTAGAATCAGTTAATGGAAAAGCAAGGTTTTCGGTGTCCTCCATTTCGG
>NC_056732.1:1793776489-1793855390 GCF_019279795.1 Protopterus annectens
GATATTTTGATAGTAAACCTATATATACATATATATATATATATATATATATATATATATATATATATATATATTTATATTTATATATCTATATGTCATAGGTTCATACTAGGCTATCTGCCCTAGGGCATTTATAAGCCTAGTCAGAGTGTGTTTGCCTTTAGCCATCCATTTTAAATTAATTTTGCTATGCCCTTTTTCGAGGATAGTATACTGTGCTTCTGTCTAACAGTGACACAGAAGTGATACCTGGGGTAAACTTATGATCTCCCATCCACTCATCAAGATTCCTCTTGAAGAGAGTCAATGAGGGACTCTGCCTAACCTGGACTGGGATTTTATTTCAGAGTGAAGGGAGCCTTTGGGTTATGAATCTGTCCTTCCAGCATGTCCTATTTATTTCAGTGCTGAGGTTCAAGTCTCTCAAGCACGTAGCTTGATGGGATTTGGATTTTCTGAGGTGCAGCATGTCCATTAATTCCGCGTTGGACATGGCTTTATACGTCAGGCACAGATCGCCTCTGAGCAGGCGGTATGCCACTGAGTAGAGCTGGAGTTTCTTTAACCGGGCAGCATATGGCATCTGTTTGAGCCCTTTGATCCTCTTGGTGAGGTACTTTTGGGGTCTTTCCAGTTGCTGCAGGTGTCTGGTAAGGTACATCCCAAAAGGGGCATTGTACTCAATTATGGGCCTGATGAGGGATGAGTAAAGAGGCACGATGACCTCCCCTGATCTAGATGTGAATCCCTTCATGATTAGGTGGGCTATATAAAATGTTTTTCTAACCACTTTGGCCACGTGGTTGTCAAATGAGAGACTGATATCAACTTGGGTCCCCAGGTCCCTAATTACTTCTTCTGTACTTAATGGATTACCACCTATGTGGTAATTTGTGGGCACTTTTTTTGCCAAAGGGGATGACTATACACTTTTTGGCATTTAGCTTGAGGCCATGGCTCTGGCACCAGTTGTCTGTTTCTATGAGGCCCTTTTGGAGGATACTTGTGTCAGCTGGAGAGTCAATTATGGTGCCCAGTTTGCAGTCATCTGCGAACTTGGTCAGCCACAGTCCTTCCGTATTGGCCTGTACCTCCGAGAAATATATACCTCAACAAGAGAGGTCCCAGGACTGAGCCTTGAGGGACACCACTTGTAACTAGTTTGGAGTCTCACATGGCTCCAGCAATTCTAACCATGTGGGTTCTGTCCTTGAGCCAGTTTGCAACCCATCTAGTGATATAGGGGTTTATATTTAAGCTGATGAGCTTATCTATAATGCCCGAGTGGGATATTGTATCGAAGGCTTTTGCGAGGTCCAGGTAGGCTGTGTGGACCACCTTCCCCTCGTCAATGGCTTTGGTGACTGTTTCAAAGAAATTGACAAGGTTTAAGAGGCAGGATCTGCCCTTAAAAAAGCCGAACTGGGTAGGATCCAGTGTCTGCAGGTCCCCAATTTCTTTATTTATGAGGTCCATGATGATCCTTTCCATAGCTTTGCAGACCAAGCTAGTCAGGCCTATGGGGCGATAGTTTCCAGGATCCATTGAGGCACCACCTTTGTGGAGAGGGACCACTGTTGCTGTATGCCACTCTTTGGGTACATATCCTGTAGTAAGGCTGAGATTGAACAGTAGTTTTATGTTTGGGTTTAGCTCTTCTTGGAGTTCATGTAGGACGCAGCCCGGGACACAGTCTGGTTCCATTGATGCTGTGTTTTTTGCTTTGGATAGGGCAGCTCTTACCTGAGCATCAGAGATGTCAGGGGGGCAGCACTCTGCTGGGATAGATATTTGCCCTTTTGGTGGGGAGGGGGGGGAGAAGTTTGCGCTGAACCTGTCAGCTAGGATGTTGACAATGTCTGTGGGTTCGGTGTATTTTTTGTCATTTTGGACTAATTCTGAGCATATCTGGGAATTCCCACCCAGGTTCCTAACATAACTAAAGAAAACCTTGTGATTATCCTTAGTGTCTTGTGCAATTTTTCTCTCGAAGCTGGCCTTAGACGATTTTATGAGTGCCCATAGTTTTTTGCTAACACTGATCAGAAATGCCTTCCCTTTTTGGGATTTTGCTCTGTCATGTAGTAGCTTCCTCCTTCTATTGTATAGTTTGTTTATGACTGGGGTCCACCAGACAGGACGTCTGCCTTTGGAGGATTGGGTCTTGGTTTTATTTGGGATTGCATGATCCATGCATTCCTGAAGGTGTTCAGAGAATGCGTTTATAAAGGATTCTGCGGTCTGGGCCATATTTTCCACAGGCCCAGGGCTTTAAAGGATTCCACCTCGGTTTTGAGGAGTGTGAAATTTGCTTTAGAGAAGTTTTTCACTGTGGTTTTCTGGGCAGGGCGTGGGGTCAGGATGTGAATATCCAGTGAGATTAGTTTATGGTCTGATCTTACCAGTGAGGGATATACTTCTGGTCTGGAGCATAGAGTCCCCATGTTGGTGATGATCAGGTCCAGTATGTTTTCCCCTCTTGTGGTAACAAGTTGTTCCATAGCATTTGAGTTTATAAATTCTAGGAACCTTTGGGCTAGGGTGTTGGAGCTAGAGTAATGCTTCCAGTCTATGTTTGGGTAGTTGAAGTCACCCAATATAATGGTGTTTGGAGAGACCTTCATATTTTCCAGTGTTCTCAGGAAGGCCAAGTGGGGTTCCTGGGTTTGGGAGGGTGGTCTGTAGCAGGCTATAAACTGGAAGGCAGTTTTACCCACTGTTAGCTGCACATGGATAGTCTCTGATGCTTCGTGCTGTGCCACCAACCTGGAGGTGTAGGTATCTTTGACGAATATTGATACTCGCCCTCCTTTTGTGGTTCGGTCCAAGTTTTGGGGCCAAAAAGCATGGTATGAGGTATAACCTGGTAGTGCTGGGGTGCTCTCGGGAGCCTTGAACCAGGTTTCTGTTACTGCAAAGATATCGATGTTCTACATGCTAAGGAGAGTTTCGACTGCATGCATCTTGAGGTTTAAACTTCTAGCGTTGAGTAGCATTACTCTTAGTTTCTTATCCCTTGTGATACCTATGGAGGTGGGTTTGTCTTTTGAGCCTTGCCTAAAAAAGTCACTATGGGTGTAGCAAGAGCCTTTGCCAATATCCGAAAGCCCAGGGGTGACAGGTGCAAGCCGTCCCTAGCAAAGCTTTGTGGCTTGTCTGGCATGTCATCCCAGGCTGACAGGCATTGGATCCCCTTTGAATGACACCAATACTTAAGCCAGTTGTTGAAATTGATCATCTTGTCTTCATATTGTGGCATCATTCTTGGTGAGGGTAAGATGCTACTCAAGGTCAGGGTCATACTGGCCTGGGCTATATGCTCAGAGAGCTCCTCTTTGTCTCTTTTCATGTAGTCCATGGAGGTACGTCTCAGGTCATTCACACCAGCATGGACAATGACTGAGTCATATTTGTACTTGCCTTGGAGTGACCTGAGTGCTTGTGTTAAGTGGCGGATCCTAGCACCCGACAGGCAGCTCACTGTGACCTTCTCCTTTTTCAGCCTGGTGAGCGGGACGTCAGTGTGCCTGATGATAGAGTCACCTTTTACAAGTGTAATAGTGGTTTACCTCAACAGTTAGAAGGATTAACACGGAGCGGCAGAGAGGCAAAACTGCTAACACATTTCCTGTCAACTTTAAAATGTTGATATGGAGATTATGTTCACAGTTTGGAGCATCAGTGTTTTGAAAGGCATCGCACTACAGTGGAGATGTGGAAAATTACCCTTTTCCTCTGTAGTGTGATCTTGGAGTTAGGCTATATAAGTAGCAGGGGATGTGGGGGGATGCAGGGGGGCTTGGCCCCTGCAAAACGGCAGGACATTTTCCTCCTTGTAGCATATGTTTTTTCACGATGGTGAGTGGTGAAATATTGATTCTTTCCTTTAAAGAAATTGACATTCTAAGCAATCGTCGCAAACCTTTTTCTTTGTTTCTGGTCAGGGATGTCAATGGTTAAGGTAAGTCACCTTGACATTTTGATAGTAAACGATAGGTAGATAGATAGATAGATAGATAGATAGATAGATAGATAGATAGATAGACAGATAGATAGATAGATAGATAGATAAACTATACAATGACTGTCAATCACTCCTGCTCTGCTAGTAAATATGTCAATAAATACAACTTACCTTCAGTTTTGAAAGTTACTTTTTGCAACTACCCTGACATACTTGATTGCATTCTGCTTGAAGGAACGTTGGGCATTATCCATCTACCTAACTCTCTAGCTATCTATTTATCTAGATATAAACCTTTTTATGGCCAGAAAACTATTTAACCTCACCACATGGATCTGTTATCTATCTATTGGTCTACACAAACTTTTCATGTTATTTGTACATTATTTTACATTATTTACATTGTTTGATAACTCCGTATCCATCCTGATTGGATAATTTTTTTACAATTTAGTAGTAATACGACACATTTCTTGTGCATACTTCTTCCATTCCCATTTTTTCCCATTTTTTTAATGGTCATTCTGTCCTTCTCGGTACTTTTTCAGCAAATATTATATTAATTTTTGCTAAACTTCCTTCTGTTTTTGTTATGTAATAGTCCTTCACACCTTCTTTTTTGCAATGCCCAGACTTTAACAAATAATATTTTTCATTTATTCATTTCCTTCGTCTTTTTCATATTTACCATACGATATCATCTCCATATTTATTTCTTTGAAACCTTCTAAACTATATAGATTTTTAAACTTTCCTCACCTCAAAAATGATTCATTGTACATTCTAAAAAACAATGGCTGGAATTCATAAATACCTATCACTTTGTACTAAGCCTGCTTGTGTGATGAGCAGCAACAAGCAGAGTGTGTGTAATTCAGAAAACTATTAATACAACATGACTGGCCTGAAACCAAGGGTAATAAGAGCTAAATGGAAATAACTAAATAATAAATTGTGTCGTATACTAATCGACTAAAATACATGGCTGTGAGATTTACAAACATATAAAACATATTGTATATGATTTATCATGAATTCAGCCAGAGAAAAACTTTACAATATGTAAGTGATGGCTGCAACCATTATAAATAGCAGCTGAGGTGGATGATGGTATCAAACATCACCCTGAAGGTGAAGGGTCTTTAGACTATGTTCAATTACAATATGTAAGTGATGGCTGCAACCATCATAACCAGCACCTGAGGAGGATGATGGTATCAAACATCACCCTGAAGGTGAAGGGTCTTTAGACTATGTTTAACTTATCGTGGTATGTATGACATAGTCATAATGGACTGCTGCACAGCAGGCAGGGGCAGCTTACAACAAGTGGTGGGCATGTGTTTCTCTCGCCTGGTGTCCATTGGTAATAATGTAGAACTCATCCCAATGGATAGAAAGGTATTCATAGCTTTATCTACCTTAGATTCTGGGAGGATTCAGCATCCCACTGGGGACACAGTCTGGGTTTCACATGGGTTTTACGGACTTCTGCCACGTGAATATTCCATCAGTTCCCCAATGCTATGCTTCAGCATGTGGGAGAGCATATGTGGTCTCCATGTGGTGCAAAGGAGAGAGCTGGTACTAAGCTAGATTTCCATATCATAGCCCATTTCCCTGTTGTTGACTAAAAGGTTAATATGCATGCATTAAATAAAAATTGTCACAGGTTTGAAATGTATACTAATATGCCCTAATGTCACACATTATTAGAGCATAAAACACACAGCTGTAGACTAAAAAAATGGGGATCACGTCAGTCACCATGCTAGACAGGGGTTCAGGGAAGTAAATAGTGTGGGAAGAAATATCCAGGGAATTGTTATGGGTAGGCTTGTACAGGGCCTAGGGCTGATAGCCTAGTAGCAACCTATGAACCAAAACAGAAGAGTGAAAATGTAAATGAAAAGGAGAAGGAATTGGTGATAAATCGTGTTTTTGTCACTAAACTGAAAAATAATCTAGAATGGGCATATAAAACATATTAACTGCACAAACTAAATGTGCAATATAAAATCATGGTATGTATACTTAGAGGGAGACAGATATACAAAGACGAGGGCTTCAGCAATTAAACAAAGCATAGATCTGCAGCATAGGCCTGCTTTAAGATAATTAGTGTCACAGTCTAAGTGTTTACCTCCACTCTTTTACTTACTTATTCATTTAAAATAAAATAAGGCACCCCAGGAAACTGAAACAAAAATGTCTGTAACAATACAGATAAAAGGATCAGAACTTGATAAGACCACACATCACACACAATGAATTGCTAAGCACTTTCATTATCTTTAATTAGAACTTCATCAGAGCTAAAATGAGTTTGAGCACACTGTTGTTATACTCCCTTAATGCGTTAAAAATTGATCATGTGACTCAAAAAATTAATTCTTAAAGCAATACTACAAGTACAAGATTTTTTAACCAAAATATGTTAATACACTTAAAACACTTTGAAATTGATATACTACTCGAAAAATGTGCATAACAAAAATAACATCTTATAAGTACTGTAATTTTAATAAACACTGAATAGTAATGTTTTTATTTAAACCTGGCATCCTATTTGCTTGCAAAAAATCTGCCAGTTAAGTTTTTTTAAATTCAAGAATATTATTAATATCTCCACAAAAAGGGCTTTCCGTCACATAATCAATTAGAAAGAACACACATTTTCTAAACATAACACAAGTAAAATAATTAGTTTTTTTGTTAATGACAAGAATATGTTAATCTAGTCTCCTTGATAATTTTCTAGTTGTCTTGCCAACATATAAATATGATTCACAAGTAGTCAGGTAAACCTACTCTTGGCCCAAATCTGCATCTGATGGTGTTTTATGACAACATTGGAACCCTCATTGATATATCTGCAGTGTTTACAGTTTTGGCACTTACCTACTTATTTCTTCTAAGGTTAGACAGCCAGCAGTGTATAATGTACATGCACACTCTTGACTGCCTTGGGGAAAAAAGCATAAACTGCTATGTATGCAAATGTACCTGCTGAATCCAAATGCAGCACGTCCTTTAGACATACCCTATAGCAGAGGAGGCACAGTGAAACATTAAAGTGTTTTTTTTAATTCTATCAGTAATGTAATAATCTGGCTTTAACTTAAGAAGCAAAAAAAAAAAAACAGTCTGGTACTCCTGTCCTCTGTTATGGAGCAACAGGTCATCTAGACTGAGACGGCTGTAATAGACTGAGACGGCTGTAATAGGCCTCCTGCTACAAAGCGCATCACACATGGAGTCCTGAAGTAAGCAATTCAGTAAACAGATCAGTATCAGAATTCACTTCTGGAATGGAAGTGAGTACTGGTACTACAGATGGTGCCCCCAACTCCTTGCACCTGGGTATGAGACCATCTTCGCCCCCACACCATTCTTCTGCATAGTATAGTAACAAGAATTCTTTCTTGGGGGGTAATGCTGGATGCATTTCTCGCTAACTTTGTTTGATGACTTGGGCTTTATCCCTTTGATCAAACCATATCAGCTGTGAGTAAATCCACCATTACCTACACCTAGTCATGGATCAGTGCTAAATTAAACACATTATTTATCATTGTCAGTAAGACTGATACAGCTAACAATAGATAGGAATGCTGAGGTGTGATAGATAACTATTCCTTGTTGACTTTCTTATAAGAGCAGAGGATAAGTCAGAAGACAAATCTACTTTTGTTGAACTAAACATTTGTCATTACAGGAAAGGTCCAAATGGTAGACATTTCTTAGATTCTTGTACTATATGGTTCTTATATGAGATAATATTAAAATACAAAATGCAAAGAAAAATCCAAATTACTCCCAAGTATTATTAGTGGTCACTCATTCCACCTATACACCAAGAAAACTTAAAGTCTACCAACAAAAATGCAGGAAAAAATTATATTTAATAAGAAAACCATGAACTGAAACATGGATTTAGGTCACATATTTTCAAATAGATTGATGTGGTAAAGATTTGCTGAGGGAAAATACACACAAAGTGAATATTTCTTTAGATCATTACATTCTGTTATATAAATATATATTACTTGAAGTTTCCATTCATTTTCTTTTTAAATTTAAGACTGACATGGTGGCATTCTGTCAAAGGAATGCAGAAAAAAGAGAGGATGGCAGGAAGTAACCACTTGGGAGATGGAAAAGCAGCAGATTTTGTAACCCCGGACGTATGGGATCCAAGTAACAGAGTGGCTGATGATGGCTTATGTGAAATGAGAGTTCAACATGGTATGAAATCTGCTTTATAACAGCATCAGTACAGAAATCTGACATAGCCAGGGTACTGAACTGTAAATGTTAGGTATCTGAATCATAGGCCGATTAGTGCTCAAAAATTACCGACAGTTCTGAACTTAATTTTGTGACCTTCCTTTTAACTCTGCAGTATAGATTTCAGTTAACTTAACTTCATGTGAAAAGTATAACATGAAAATTCAGACTTTCTTTAAAGATAAGTACTGTTTTTCATATTAATCTGTACATTTGCCTACATATTAGATTAAAGGCAGATCATTCTTAACAAATAATTTAGTTTTTGTGTCATAAATGCAGCCTCATTTTGCTCCACATATTTTTGAATTCTCTCTAGGAATTTGGCCATATTATCTTTCAAGAAAAGCTTTCCTAATCACACATCATACTGCCTGTTTAAACCATAACTTTTCTTATCTCTTCTTATGAGTTGCATACATTTTATGATGTATATTGTGTGAATGATCAGGTGTTATTTTATTTAAAAGATATTTGCATGGGAAACAGATAGAAACCAACTGATATCCTACTATACCATCTGCACTCTCTGTAGTCTAAAAGTTAAAATTAATGCACTGAATGATATAAGGTCATGCTATGTGTCAATAGTAAGTGATTAAAGACACAAATACATAAGTTGTTTGGTGTGAAAGGGACACTGATAGTATGTGGTATATGAAGCGCTGCTGCAGTGTAGATGGGAAACAATCTGAATAGCTCAATTTTTTTATAATGACTTGTGGGAACATTCTGGAATCCTTGAACAATTGAAAGGTGGCTGTCATCTTTACCGAGAAACCAAGGTGTTTGGGTGATGCATGACTGAATGTTTAAATCAGGCATTAAAGGCCATCACTCCCCTAATAAGGAATCAGTACCCGGAAACTAAGGAAATGTAATATTCAGCCCTAAGAATAGCACACACTTTCCTTATGGAAGAAGAATTAAAAAAAATGAAAACAAGTTGCACAGGAATGACCACGCTAGATATTGGCATATGTGATGAAGCTCTGATAAAGGTGAACGTGGAAAGCACTCATCTTAAGTTTTAACTGAATAAACCATGCTATAAATAAACAATTCAACTTGAATTATTTTTTTTATTTTTAATAAAAATGCAAAGTGATCTTTGACACTGATCTTACATTTAGAAGTTGTGACTTTGGTTCATTAAAGTAGTTCATATCCCCATATCTAGATCAGTTATTCCTATACAACTAGTTTCCCTTTTTGTTGATTATATATACATATGTGTGTGTGTGTATGTATATATATATATATATATATATATATATATATATATATATATATATATATATATATATATATATATATATATATATATATATATATGTGTGTGTGTGTGTGTGTGTGTGTGTAAGCTAAGAAATGCATACGATACAGTGCAATCATGCCTATAACACACAATGTCTTATATACATGTGAAATAAATGCTCATAAAGTGTTACATTAAGGGGATGAGAAATGTTTATTAAATGTATTCTATTTTTCATGACATGGGATGGTAAGTTACCTTACCATTGTCATGGTAAGAGATGTAGGTAAATTCAATAAAGATATGCTCTTTGTCTTTGAAGCTTTCAGTGATTTCTATATTTCTCATGTCAACAGGCAGGTGGTTCCAGGTAGCAGGTCTCAGTCTAGAGAAGGTTCTCTCACTTACTGCAGGTTTAAACGTAGGACATGCCGTTGAGAAATTATTGTCCTGTGTACCTCTGAGTACATAAGGTTTGTCCTGTAAAGTTAGTTTCACTTGTGAAGCAGTGTCATTGTTTTAGAATCTTTAAACTTAAAGTACTTAGAAAGACAGCATATGAGACAGTGGAAAGCCAACTGAAAATTGTAAGCAAATTGCAATGGTACATCTGGGGGTCTGCTGATACAATGAATCTGCTGATTTTACTCTCAACAATCTGTATTCTAAGAGTACTGTAGGCTAAATGTTTAATGAGCTATAAAGGCCATATATCAGTTTGGGTATTAAAATATGTTTAGCAATGGTCCTGAAAGCAGTGGGGAATGGAGGTGACTGATCTTGTAACATGTTTTTAATTGAGCAAGGACTTTATTGCAAAATCCGTATGAGTGAAAAAGGGGTCGGGGGTTGGAATGATGGTTAAGGAGTTTACCTCACAGACACAAGGTACAGGATTTGACAGTCACCTTCAAGGGGAAATTGTCTAGGCTCAAAATGGCCCACAAGGGCAGGTAGCCTACTAATTACTTATGAAAGGGTAAGGGCAAACATTAGGCCTACGTATCGCTGTTCAATTACGTTTCCATTAATATCTGATGAAATAATAAGATGGATTGCTAGTAATTTTTCAGCTGAAGCAAAGGCCAGGATATTGGTTTTCTTAAGGTTAATTAGTAGTCTGTATGGACTAGATACGTAACTGTGTGAAATTGCCCTATAACTTGGTTTGCATGTCTAATACTGGATTGTGGAAGCAGCATATTATTTGCATACATAATTAATTTAAGGTCTGTTTGTTCTAGGGAGAGATCAGTAACAGACAGAGAGAAAACATGATAACCTAAAACAGACCCTTGTGGCACACTTGTATTAAGTTTACCAGCAGTAGAGGATGAGACATTGTTATGGTCTTGTGAGGTACTGTCTTTTAGATAGCTGGGAAATAAGCAAATAGTGGTGTTTCCAAGGTTGAGTTTTTTGAATGTGTTGAAAAGAAGTTTATGGTTTACTGTTTCTAAAGTCCTTGTCATGTTAGCAAAGAGACCTGCAGTAATAAGTCCCTCATTCAGTAAAGCTGTACACCACATAACAGGCTATAGAGTTTTATCAAATTAGGCATGTGTATCTCAACTGTAAAAGAAACTATGCATGCCTTAGCCTGTAGCACAAATTAGTGGTGCTATTTTCTCAAATAATAGTAGGCATGCATCTCTAAACAGGAAAAGGAAAGTATGCATTAAGTAGTCTGTAGGACAAAAGAACAGTGCAGTATTTTAGCATAGCCATTGATTGTGGGTTCAAAAACCATACTTCCCAAATATACCATACTATTAGGTTTTCATCATTATTGGAATATAACTTCATACATCTATACCAGTGGCACAATTGACCTTCGGTAAACTATAATCACTATAATTGGGACGTGCATATGTGCAATATATGCACTCATCAAGGATTGGTGGCTGCAATCTGTATTATAGTGTGTCACTGTTATAAACTGGTTAGTCTTAAAAGTAAGGAAAAAACTTGTTAGGAGTTTGTAGTGTTAAAAGTAAAGGTAACAGAATAAAATCAAAAATTGCATCAATGCTTTGTATGTCACATATGAAATTACTAATGTTCTCCATTTTTTCTCTCATCCCAACCCTTTTCTCACTTTTTTGTGAGTGTGTTTATTATTTTCTTTCTCTGTCTTATTTTTTTGTTATTTTTTGTTTTTCCCACAGCACGGCAGGGTAGGACTGTCCCACAGGATCCACCTGTCCCCACTCCACTGGCTACAGCAGTGCTGCCCAGCATGTCTGGTGTAGTACCTGGTAGCACCCCCTCTGCAACCTCTACACTACCCTGCCCCTCAGGTAGTTCTGTCCTGGTGGATAGGCTTGTTGCTTCCTCCTGGTGAAGTGGTAGAGGGGGTGAGTTTTTCACCCATGAGAACTGCCAGGGATGGTACGTAGGATTATGCACCACACTATTGGTGCATGCTTACATCAGACGGAGCACCTACTCTCCATCCTCATGCAGAGCACCTGTGGGACCTGCAGATATCTGGCACTGCAGCCACTGGTGCAGTGAGGTGACAGTGATGACAGTCCACTGGGTGAAGACTATATTCTCACAGTCTACTGCCTCAACATGCATGGGACCGACATTTCTCACCCTCTCCCCATCCATGGTGTTCACCCACCTAATGTGTCCTGAATTTGGATTGTCACCTCCAGAGAGAGGAGTGACCAAAACACAATCTGTTGTATACAGAATTGGACAGACTCATATGTGTCATGAAGGCACATGTGCAAAATGGAGAGCTATGTATGGGATGATATTTTGTGAGGGACAGGTGCCCATTCATTTTGAGAGACAGAGGAATGTTGGGGAAGGGATGTAGGAATGTCTGGGTGAGGTAACTTGGCTAGGTCAGGAAGCAATTGCAGACAGACAAGACAAACAAGACAAGAGACAGTAACGGTGAAGGACACATGAGGTGGGTGAACACCATGGTTGGAGTGAGGGTGGGATCATTGCGAACCCATGGACATCAAGTTGGGTGACAGTGAGAATCAAGTTATCACCCAATGGACTGTCATCATTGTCACCTCACTGCAACACTGGCTGCAGAGTCTGATGTCTGCATCTCATTGTGTTATTTAATACATGATGGAGAGCAGTGTCTCCAGCCGGCATAGGCATGCACCAACAGTGCGGCACATAACCCTACTCACCATTCCTGGCAGTTCATCACTGGTGATAAACTCACTCCATCTGTCACTGCTGCCAGCGGGAGCCACAGGCCTACCATCCTGGGCACAACTACCTGAGGGACCAAGTAGTAGAGGGGCAGTAGAGTGGGTGCTACCAGGTTTTGCAGAAGAAGTGCTGGGCAGCAGTGCTGTAACTGTTGGAGTAGGGGCAGGTTGAACCCTGAGGGCCAGCCCTACCTATTTGTGCTGTGGGGAAAAACAAAAAAATAAAAAAGTAAACAAACAGAAAAACAAACAAAAAGATAAACCCTCCAGAAAAGAGTGAAAAAAGGGTTGGGGTGAGAGAAAAAAGGGAGAACATTAGTAACTTCATATGTGACATACAAAGCATTGATACAATTATTTTACTCTATTCTGTTACCTTTACTTTTAAGACTACAAACTCCGAAGAAATACCTTTTTTTACTGTTAAGACTACCCAGTTCCTGACAGATGCAGAATATACTACAGATTGTAGTAAGCAATCCTTGATGTGTGCATACATCACACATATACATAGTGCAAGTATACTGATTACACTTTACAGCAAGCCAGTGGTGACACTACTTCATAGCTCTGATGTTACATTGCAATATTGATTTATCCTTAACAGTATTGTATATTTGGGATGTTTGGATTTTGAAGGCACAATCTATGATTACTTTCTAATAATGAACTATTGTTTTGCCCTCCAGAGGAATGCATGCATACTTCCCTATTACAGTTAAGAAATTAATGCTCAGTTTTATTCAACTATATAAGTAACAAATAAATCTGTCGTAACTCTTAATGCTAAAATAACCCCCCCTTCTAGGATGCATATATACCACATGCATCTCGCATCAGTGCTAATCTAGCAACTTGGGTTCACACATTCAGTTCCCATTCTGCGACAGCTGCAGAAAAAACAGAACAGAACAGAATACTATTAAGCATACCAATCCTTACAATATCCAGCGTTTAACTCTGACAAGTAGTCTCTGTAAGTGATACTTACACATCTGTGTAGTGCCCCCAGTCCTACATTCCTCTATCCAGTGGTTGAGTGTATCCCTCTTCCTCATTCTGAGGTCCCTGTAGCGGTTCCTACATTGTTCAGCAGTGCAGAGGATACTGGTAGCACTGGTCAGAGCCTGGGCCAGACTATTTCATACCTCTGCCTTGTACTCCAAGCCACAATAGTCCCTCTGCAACAGTCTGGGCCCATGTTTACTCACTAGGAATCCAGCAAACATTTTGGACTCCTGGACACCCCATCTTTGAGCATGGAATTTCAAAGACTCTCCAAGAAAGCCAGCCATGTCTATCACAGATTAAGACCAATGTAGACTGATGTTTTCCCACCAATTGCAGGGATTGCAATTACTGGCAGTGCACACTTTCTGGATTTGCAACATGTGAAAGTGTTGTGCATTGCTTACCATTGCATAAACATGTTGCATGATAATGCGCGCTGTCAGGAAATGTATTTGTGTGATGGCGAATAGTAGTATTTGAATGTACCAGGTGCATGTTTCTGGCTATCTGGGTCCTGTCTGCTACCTGTGTGGTCCAATTGTCCAGTTTGTGCAGTGCCAATGTATATGCAAATGAAATGCACATAGCCAAAGCCGTTTGTGCTAAGTGGTGCATCGCACAAACAGTGGCCCTCCAAAAACAAAAACAGCATAAAACAAGGAGAATCAGTTAAAATGTGGAAAATCGATCGATGATATACAGAGTAGAAATTGTTAGTATGCATGGGATATGACTACATAGGTCTGGGTCACAGCTCTCACTCTGATGCACTGTCACAAAACAAGAGGGTTGACTTATCTATCCATCTTTGCCCAACAAACACCTTTGCAGCAAATATATGACACAGCTCCTCATTTAAGTGACAAACCTGTCATTACCTATAGGAGAGGTAGGAACATGAAAGACTTGTTGAGAACTAGTCAGGTTCCTTGCTCACAGGTCCACCTTGGTAAACATAAGTGTGGAACGTGTAACTGGTGCCATAAGGTCAGAACAGGAGATAAATTTGAAGTTAAGAATTTTAAAGTGAAAATTAAAGCTAGATACAATTGTAACTCAAAAGCTATAGTATTTCTAGCTATTTGTTAACCATGCTCTGTTTTTCATATAGGAAAAACTGAGAGGAGATTTAATCAGAGAATTTATGAGCATGAATATGCTATTAAAAACAAAATCTTAAGAATGCTCTAGCCTGTCATATTCATGAAAATGCTAGCCATTCATTTAAGTTCATGGCAATCGACCATGCGGAAATTAATGAAAGGACAACACGGGGTACCAGTTTAGAACTTAAAGAATTAAAATGGCAGATACTTCTACAAGCTGATAGATGGCCAGGCATAAGTGATAGAGTTTCAATTGTCCCAGTTTTGAAATTAAAGGTACTTGAAAGAAGGAAGATGGAAAAGGAAAACTAATGTTGTTTCTTTCCCAGTTATTTCACAGTAAATAGTCTATGAATGTTCACCAGTAAATGGTGGAGAAAAGTGTTTCACAGTTTTTAACACTTTTTAATTAGTTATGTATCTTTTGGAAAGTTAATACGTGAATAATGGGATGCGGTTGTTTTAATTTAATGCATTCATTATGTATTTATCATATAATATATATTTTTTATAGAATATATAGTAGATTTTATTTAGGCAATTTTAGGGGTTCATGTTGCTTTAAGTGTTTCAGCCAATTAGAAAATGATTGTGAATATTTAAATGTCAGAAATGCACTAGTTTATATTGATAAATAAAACCGGTAACCTGCTATCTGTTGTGTGCAACGGCAATGTTGGTGGATTTTTCATCTTATTAAACAAGATTTTTTTCCTACTTTGGCGAGTATTTTTGGAATAATTTGCCCCTAGGAATGAGGCACAGTATGTTTATCTTTCTACAGCTTCTTATACAACCAAGTACAAGGCATGACCTGTTATTTGTAAATGTATTCTATGTAATTTTCATATACCTGTGCTGCTCCCCATTTTTAATTCAAACACTAGTGCTCAGGAACCCCTCGGCAGTGGTAAGGAAGGCAGTTACTGTTTTTTGAACTGTTTGAAACCTGCCTGGCTAATTATTTTGTAACTATTGTGATAAATGTTGTGCAGCTGCAATGTATTTTACCAACGAAGTTACAGATTATGTGCTCTGTAAAGCTCTTAAAGGGTATGGGAGGTTGAGAAACAGTAATATTCTTGTGCTGTTGCCTGTTTGTGCAATCTGCATGTACAATATTGCTAGAAAGTATAGAGTTTCAACATTGTTTCAATCGTGTACACATAAAGCAAGTCTTAAATATTTAGGGATTGGTTGGGAGAAGGCTGACATATCTGGTGTAGTGAAAATGCTGATGTGTGACCCTATTATTTACCTTGTTGATTCAGAGCTTAAGCAATACACCCATTAGAAATTGGTCTTTCACACGTGTGTACTGACAGGCATGGCATAAGTTTCAGTATTGGTCTGGAAAATGCAGACTTATCTAGTGTAGTGCAAATACTTGAGCCCTATTATTACTGTTTCAGCATTAAGCAGCGTATCCTTTAATTATTGGCGTAGTGAAGTACAAACGGTCGGATCATACCCTGTTATTTTTGTTTCAGCGTTAACTGGTATATCCTTTAATTATTGGCGTAGTGAAGTACAAACGGTCGGATCATACCCTGTTATTTTTGTTTCAGCGTTAACTGGTATATCGTTTAATTATTGGCATAGTGAAGTACAAACGGTCGGATCATACCCTGTTATTTTTATTTCAGCGTTAACTGGTATATCCTTTAATTATTGGCATAGTGAAGTACAAACGGTCGGATCTTACCCTGTTATTTTTGTTTCAGCGTTAAGTGGTATATCCTATGGCCTTTTATATACTTGTACTGTAAAGCATGACTTAATATCAAGTATTTTTCTGAAGGAGGCAGACATATGTAGTGTAGTGCAAATGCTAGGGTCTGACTATTATTTCTCTGATTCAGCCTTCAGGCAGTACATCCTGTAGTAATTGGGAAATGCTTATTGTACTAAACACCACACTATTTACAGCTACAAACTATTGTGTTTTAGACTAGCATTTACAGTTGCTAACTGACTAGCTGAACTGATTTGAACACTTTCGACTGGAATGTACATGTGGAAGCTAATGTGTTTCCTAAACTGATTAAGTACTGTAATCTACATGTAATGTTGTGTTGTAATTTATGCTTTCAGGGTAGGTAAAGTGTTATATTTTGGCCCTAATCAGCTCCCATATCTTCCTTTCTACTTCCTAGGAACTTTAGCAATAGTAAAATCACCCAACCCAGCCCACCTCTGTGGAAAGGCTTACGACTTTAAAAGACTGTTGCTCGTCATTTACTGAAACATCCAGCAGTCAAACTCTGTTCTCTAATTTAAAACCTTAAAAGGAGACAAAGTTAAATTTTTTTCTAAATTATCCTGTTAACCTGGTACTAAATATCTATAGTATACCGTTCGGGAGTCCACAGCACTAGCAACATCCTACTAGGCTACCCCACTAATCTAACATTCTCAAGAAGTGTACTTACAGGAGAAAATACAGTAAAATATTAAGAATATTTGTAGGACACCTGAATTATACTTGCACATATTCACTTTACATTTCTCACTGTCCTGCCCAAACCTCTGCATATAGATTGGCTCTGCACTCTCGTGGTCTGGTGGCCCCACTCCATTCGCTTACAGCTCACTCTGCTCCTCTACCCTACCCCCCAATTCCCACACAACCCCACTAGTCATACATTTATTTTTAACCATTAATCACCTGACTACACCCTGTACCAATACGTTACCTCTAATCATTAACTTAAGCCACACCCCCTGCCTTAAACAAACACATAGCAGTAGCTAGCCATGCCTCCACATCTGTCTCAACCCACAAACCATAGCATCTCAAAGACCAAACTACTACTCCCACTAAAAACACTAAGCACCTTAGGATTTCTCTTCCTAACTCTCACATACCTAACAAACATCACATGTATTCATACCAATACTCCACTTGAAAACCCTCTATTCTATTTTACTCTTACTCCCGTTAAGACTAACTTACACACACATTTTCCCATCAGTCATACACTATTTAAAGACAGCTCAATACTACACATACATAAATTCCACATAACTACATCTTACACTACTAAAATAACATTCAGATACAACTTAGAAATATCACACAAAATTAAATACATACTTCTCATCACAGAGTGCCTACTTATATCAGGAGATATGCACGCAGACCCAGGTCCACTTAAGACCCCAATCTCAACCAAACAGAACTCTGACCTGTTAATTTTTGACATCAACACCAGGAGCATATCCAATAAGCTTCCTGACCTGCATGCATTTATATCCCATTACTCCCCAAACATACTAACCATCACTGAGACCTGGCTAAAACCCAATATCCAAAATGAAGAAATCCTCCCACTAGGATATAATATCTTAAGTCAGGACAGAGTATGCAAAAAGGGAGGCAGGGTTGCAATTTTCTTTAAAAATTCTCTCAACATTAAACCTCTACAAATCCTTCTACCCAAGTTTCATAATGCTAAAATCTTAAGTACAACTCTACATCTAAACAATACCAAAAAAAATCAATATTCTCGGGTGTTATATACCCCCAGGAAACAACTCCCCCACTATTATTGCAGTGGATCTCAGAGAATATGCAACAGGAAACTATCTTACGAGGTGACCTAAATATTAACTGGACAACTTGTAATTCTAACAACCCCACTAATTATATCAATTTCTTTGGCTTTTCACATCTCATTCAAGAACCCACTAGAGTGGATAAAAAAACCCATAAACAATCCATTCTAGATTGAGCTCTAGTCAATCGCCCCAAACAAATCTCCCAGGTGGGATGCCTACCAGATGGTCTCAGTGACCATTCTCCGACTTAGTAAACAACCAGCAAAAAAGGTCAAAAAAGACCAAAAGGAAAAAACAACAAAGATTCCACGTAGAAAAAAATATTTATTCCATAAATCGTGTCTTAGCGCCTCGGCTACCACAGCCTTCAATGAGCACATAAATCATGGTGAAAATCCATTCCCTTATATACCCAATAATGAAAAAATCAATTAATTAATCAATTAAACATTTAAAGAGACTCCACTCTCTCCATAGACAAAAATACATACAAATCTCAGATAAAAAACATATATAAAAATATTAAGCAGCAAAATATACCTTATTAAAGTAGATATTTCCAATTAATTTCTATATTTAAACCATTAGGTGATAATGTATACCATTCTCTGACTTACCTTATATGCAAACACACCAACATACCCAAGCCCATTACATTCTGACAAGTTAGATATGACAGTAAACTAAACATACCAGACCTTAACTATACTCTAAGACAAACTAACTGGGAACGACTACTAACCTTAGGTTTAGACCAGGCTGTCAACTACTTTAATAGTACTCTCTTAAATGTCCTTAGCAGAGTTGCTCCTATTAGGAAAATCAGAGTCAAGGCAAAGTATGCACCATGGCTAAGTAGCAATACAAGAGCCTTACTAAAGACTAGAGATAAAACTTGGAAAATCTGGGAAAGGGATAACATTAGCCTAGTCAAACAAAACTTCCAACAACTCAGAAATCAGGCCAAGAAACAAAAAAAAAACTAGATAAAAAGAACTATTTCCTCGAGGTCCAAAACAAACATTCAAAAGATTCACAAACGTTTTGGCATGCTATCAACTGATTTCTAAAACCAGGAAAAACTACCACTCCAGCCCTCTCCTCCAACAACAATACCTAAGATATAGCATCCCAATTTAATCACTATTTCACAGACTCCATTGTAACTTTAGCCTCCCAACTATCCAATAACAACCATACACATATGTCTACCAAAACCTCTGATAACATCCCCTCCTTTATTCTTTAACCTGTTTCCACTTCCACAATTAAAAAAAACTCCTCCAAAACCTGAGACCAACCACCCCTGCAGCTAACAATCTACCTGCCAACTTCCTAAAAATTGCTGCTGAATCTCTATCTTACTCAGTTGCAATCCTCATCAACCACTCCATACAAGAAGGCTACATCTCTCAACTCTGGAAAGTTTCATATATTATTCCACTTCATAAAGGAGGCAATTCTTATGACTTCTCACATTACAGCCATATTGCCATTCCACCCCCTTATCTAAACTGCTTGAGAAATGTGTTCACTCTCAGGTTATGAAATTCCTTAACTCACACAATCTTCTCTCCTCCACACAACATGGCTTCCAAGAAAATCACAGCACAACAACAGCTCTTCTCTCATTCACCAACCTAGTCAACCTACACAGCAATAACAATAACTTTGTATCTGCTATATTTTTAGATCTATCCAAAGCATTTGACATGGTCTCACCCTCCAAACTACTAGACTCCCTGGCCTTCCTATCCTTCACCCCCTCTACTATTGACTGGTTTAAAAGCTATCTGTCACACAGACAGCAATCAGTCCAATGGCAAGGCATATAATCCTCTGTACTCCCAACTACAATAGGCGTATCACAAGGCTCAGTATTAGGGCCACTTCTGTTCTCCATATTTACAAACAATCTACACACCTCCACCCAGCATGTTTCACTTATACAGAATGCTGATGATTCAACTCTCATCTGCTCTGCTCCATCCCTTTCCACCCTACAACAACTCACTCAAGAATCCTTTAGTTCTGTAGAAAAATGGATTACAGATATCCAACTAATCCTAAACCCCAGCAAGACAAAACTGTTACTTTTCACCCCAACAAATCTATATCTGCCCCTCTATATTTTATGATCTCATCCAAAAATGGCACCATCATATCTCCCTCTGATGACACCAAACTCCTTGGTATCAAAATCGACAAAAACCTCCTCTTTGATGTTCATATCTCACAGACAATAAAAAAGTTCCATAAAAAATGGGTACCCTGTATAGGCATAAACAATTCCTATCAGAACACGCAAGGCTCTCCCTAACCCAAACCCATTTATTGTCCACTCTAATGTACGCCACACCTATTCTTACTCAAATCAGGAAACTTAATTTTGCCAAACTGGAATCATGTTATAATAAAATTGAAAAGTTTGCTAGTAACTCCACTTTCCGAACCCATCTCTGTCAATCTCTAAGGAAAGTGCAATGGTTAGACCTTCTCCAGTTACTCAATTACCAGCAGTTAGTTATTGCCTATAAGATAGTCAACTACCCTAATAAAACCCCGGCACTAAGTCAGTTACTCTCTCTCCACAGAACAAATCGCCCTCTCCGCTCCACTGACAAATTGCTCCTCTGCATCTCTAAGGCTAATAACGCAGGGAGAGCTCTATTTTCCCACTTCATAGCTCAAACCTGGAACAACTTCCCCCTTCTCTGAATACAGCCTCCACCATAACACATTTTAAAAATGCACTAAAATCTCATCTAACAAATACATGGCTATGTCCATGTATTACATGAATTTCATAGTCTCAGCTCTCTTTACACCCCCTTCCCACTATTTCTAATGTAAATATGCTATAGTTAAGTATTAAACTGTTGATTTCCTATTTGTGTCTTATGTCACTCTTGTCCATGACATATGTCTTCCTCATACCCCACCTCACAGATTTCCAATAGAGGTTTGATTGTATATGACTTTCTATCAATGTATTTTGCCTATATATTGCTGATATAAGCGTGTAGTACAGATTGAAGTTTTATGGGACTTTTCATATCTGTAATTTTCCTCACTTATTGTTGATATATGTTATCTTGTACTATTCTTGTTTGATTCTTAATCTCACTGTGGAGATTTTCTCCCCAGGCCTCCGCTGTAAATGGACCTGCATCCAGTCGGATTATCTGGGTAAACAAATGTAAAATAAATAAAATAAACACTTACTGATCACACAACAAGCTATAATTATTCCTTGCAAACATACAGCTGTGTCCTACCTTTCTGTGTTTCTTGGCCATTCATCAGTTATCTGACCCATACTCAGAGACATGCAGTGTGTAAGCCAGCCTATATCATTTACCATACAATGTATCAGGATATTCACTGGGGCAAGTTTGCCATCAAATTAAGGGAAGTCTGGATGCCACAAACAAGCATAGACTGCTGTTTTGGGGGTGGGGAGCAGAGGTTGGTTCCTGTCATTGAACATGAATGCATGCAATGGTATAACGTTCTTTCAAGAAGGGTGGAACCAGGATGAGCTACTGTTATGGCACAAGCAAGCTATGTTGCCCTTGTTACTCTCCTTGTTTTGCATCCTGACAGTTTGATGTTGTGAGGGTGGTGAAGCCAGAAACTGCTACGTGTCACATTACTTTCAAATGTTTCTGTTATTTCCTATTTCAAACATATGGTGCTAAACTGAGGGCATGTAGTGATCATCATTACTTTGGGGAGGTATCAATGCTTGAATCTTTGAGGCATGAGGCCTACTACTTGCTAATGGATGCATACAATCAAGCAAGTCTCTGCTGCCACATGTGACATTAATTTCTGTACAAATCTCTCACCTTGTAGTTGTTTAAGTGATGAACTACAAGGACATGTCAGAATATTATTATACAACATAGTACATGTTCAAGACTCACCTTGTAAAGGGGGGAGTTAAAGGGCGTGGCTCTGAGTTGAGAAGAAGTCATAGGGTTCCTGTACTGTGTCCCTGTCTACCTTGTAGCACTCTACAATGTCCATGTCATGTATGTTGTGACAAGTTAATTGTGGCCTGAAAATGTCTCTGTCTTGGCCTAGGCCTATTGGCAGCAGCAGCTGCATTGTCTGTAGCCTGTGGTACATACAAATTGAGTTAAGCAGCAGCAGCTCCTAACATTCTGTCTGTAGACTTTCTGTGTCTGTACTCCACTATTTTATTTTATTTTATTTATTTATTTATTTAACATTTGTTGACCGGGAATGTCCGACTAGGTTCCACAGAGCCTGTTTTCAGCGGAGGCCCGGGGAGAAATGCTTCAGATGCATGTCTTTGGAATGTGGGAGGAAACCGGAGTACCCGGAGGAAACCCATGCGAACACAGGGAGAACATGCAAACTCCACACAGAAGGCACCCCAGCTGAGAATCAAACCGGAGAACCTCTTGCTGTGAGGCGACAACGTTAACCGCTGCACCACTGTGCTGCCCCTACTTTTTAAATCCACAGGAAACAAACAGCATGAAGTTTAAATAGTTGCTTTATAACTTCTTACCTGTACCTTGATAAGCGAAGTCCAAGAGAGTGCAGTATACACTATGCAATATCTATATGTTGTTCCAGCTATTTATATTTTTATGTCTTGCTTTTTTGTGATGTCAAATGACTTTTTACTAAAATATTTTTCTGTATGTATGTCTTTGCACTAGAGATGAAGCAACATAATTTTGTTCAGGTACACTGTAGTGTAGACTGAATAATAATAAAGTTTATTTTGACTTGACCTGACTTGGAGTTTCAGGATATCTGCTGTATTTATCTGCTTTCTATGCAAATATCTTTCAAATTAAATAATATCTGATCATAGACACAATGCACATCATAAAATGTACACGACTCATAAGAAGAGATGAAGAGTTATGGTTAAAACAGGCAGTATGACGTGATTAGAAAAGCTTTCCTTGAGAGATAATATGATCAAGTTCTTAGAATTCAAAAATATGTGGAGCACATGAAGGCTACACTTGTGACACTTACAAAAATTAAATCCTTTGTTAAGGATGATCTGTCTGCCTTTAATCTAATCGGTGGGCAAATGTACAGATTAATGTGCAAAACAGTACTTACCTCTAACAAAAGTCTGAATTTCCATGTTATACTTTTCACATGATGTGATACTCCTGTGGTCATAATAGCTACTCCTATGGCTACAGGTATTAGGTGTTGGACTAGAGCGCAGATGGCCCTGTGTTCAAGTACAGGGTATGGCAATGTATCCCAGAGATCACTCCAGTTGCCCTATTAGATAGAGGCACTGTGAACTAACATCGGGTGGCATGATTTCAGGGAAATTCTTTTGGGCTAGGCTGGTAAAGGCTCTAAAGCCATTAGCCTAGTACAAACCTATGTTAGGTTAACTGAAATATATACTGCAGAGTTAAGTGGAAGGTCACAAAATTAAGTTCAGAACTGTCGGTAATTTCTGAGCACTAATCAGCCTATGTTTCAGATGCCTAACATTTGCACTGCAGTACCCTGGCTATGTCAGATTTCTGTTTCCTGAGGGTGCTTTATTATAAGTGAGTGAGTAAGTAAAACAGTGGAAATAAACCCTTATATTGTGACATTGTCTTAAAGCAAACCTATGTTGCAGATCTATGCTTTGTTTAATTGCCGAAGTCCTCACCTTTGTATATCTGTCTCCCTCTAAGCACACATACAATGATTTTATACTGTACGTTTTAGTTTGTGCAGTTAATCTGCCTTATGCTGTGTTGCAGATTATCTATTTTTCAGTTTAGTGACAAAAACACGATTTATCACCAGTTCCTTCTCCTTTTCTCTTACATTTTCACTTTCTGTTTGGGAGTCTTTTTCTTTATGTTTCAGGACCTCCCTTCACGTTACTACACTATAAAAGGACTACTGTTTACTCCTCTGCTTATGCCATTGGTGGGTAAATATTTCCCTGCTCTGTCATATTGTTAGAATCCATTGCTTATTTATTTGTTCATTCCTTCAATCATCTATTTATTCATTCATGAGTGTCGCGGCCCCATTCGGGAGTCACAGTGTATAGGAGACATTAGACACAAGTCAGTGAACATATACGACAGTTCTTCAAGTGTATGTTTATAGGTTATTCATTGCACATGACTACAGTTACTCACTTTATGAGATATTTCCATCTTGCAAGGATCTGAACCCTAAACCAGTTGCGGTGAAATGGATTCCTCATGTTGTACCACATAATCGTTTGAGGAAAGCAGACTCAATTTTACTTGAAATTCTTGCAATTCATAGGATGTTGATGCTGCGTTTCACTATTTGGGAAAAGTTGTATTTTCTTACTTTCTGACACAGATTACTGTGTAATAATGGAATAATAGGACAGATCTGAGAGTGACACACACATCTGCAGCCTTTAGAGGCCTGCCAGCATAACAGTTGAGACAGTGTTTGCAGGAATAACTATTGATATATGCCAATATGATGGTGGGCAAATGTGTGTACACATGTTGTGAATGACAGTTTTACTGGTAGTGTGTGCTCGGTTTTATGTTATGTCGATGGTTAGAAGGCTGTGAGCCTGATAGCTACAACCGTTTTCTGCTGTTAATTAATTTTTTTTGGGGGGAGGGGCTGGACACAGGCATGTGGACATTACATTATGGTTTATATTGTTTTAGTCTACAGCTGTGTGTTTTATACTCTAGTAATATGTGACATGAGGGCACATTAGTATACATTTCATACCTGTGACAAATTTTGTGTACTGCCAGCATACTAACCTCAGGCAATAACAGGGAAATGGGTTATGACATGGAAATCTCACTTAGTACCAGCTCTCTCCTCTGCACCACATGGAAACCACATATACTCTCCCACATGCTGAAGCATGGCCGTGGAGATCTAATGGAGTATTCATTAGGCAGAAGTCCATAAAACCCATGTGAAACCCAGATTTTATTCTCCATATGCTGAAACCTCCCAGAATCTAGGATAGGTAAAGCTATGAAACCTTTCTATCCATTAAGATGGGTTTTCCATGATTACCCTGGGGCACCAGACAAAAGAAACACATGGCCACCATTTGTTGGATGGTGTCCCTGTCTGTTATGCAGCAGTCCATTATATCTATTTCATGGATATCATGATAGGTTAGCCACAGTTTAAAGACCCTTCATCTTGAGGACGATGTTTGATACCATCATCCTCTTCAGCTTCTATTTATGATGGTTGCAGCCACCTCTAAAATAATGTAATTTTATTTTCTCTGGCTGAATTCATGATAAATTATATACAATATGTTTCATATGTTTGCAAATCTCCCAGCCAAGTATTTTAGTTGATTAGCATTCAACACGGCCATACCTTTTTTCAAACCACGTCAAAAAAAGGACTAGGAAATCCACTGACAGGACATGTAGTTCTTGCTGACCTTACTGGAATGTTCTCTTACACACAATTATTTCACATGGAACAAGGAATTCTTTTTGCAAACAAGGGGAACTGCGATGGGGGCAGCCTTTGCCCCATTGTACGCTATAGTTTATATGGGGGAATTTGAAAATCAATTTATGATATTGCAGGACTATTATATGAGAAATATAGTATACTACAAAAGATACATAGATTATTTATTATTTATATGTAAAGGTGAACAGGCAGAATTTGCAGGATTTATGGACATTTTACACAATAATTCACATGGGTTGAAATCCACATGGGAAATTGGTAAGGAAAGCATTTCTTATTTGGATGTCACGTTTTATGTAGATGCTGCCAAAAGGGTACAGCATAAACCTTATAGGAAACCCACAGTAGTCAATAATTTCTTATATGCAACTAGCATGCATCCTTCTCATCTGATTAGTTCATTACCATATTGTGAATTTAAAAGAATTTTCACCAATACTTCTGAAATAGATTTAAAAGAAACTAATTAAGATGAGACATACACTACATTAAAGAGTAGAGGGTATAATGATTATACATTACAAAAGGCCAAAAACAAAGTTACAAATTCTGGTGAAATTAGAGGAAAAGCAAGATTTCAATCAACATGGTAAAACAATTCAAAATGTTAAAGAAAATGGTGGGGTGGAAGAAAATTTATTTTTTGTTACTAGATATTCTGATTTTTCTCCTATTTTGGAGAAAATTGTTAGGCATGCCTGGGAAATAGTAAGTGAGGATGTTTTTATTGGATGTTTATTTCCAAAGCATATAACTTTTTCCTATGGCAGGTATTGCAATTTAAAAGAATTGTTGAACAGGAGAGGTTTAAAATCAAAACAAGCAGATACCATGGGTAGAATGGTTGGAACGTATTGCTGTGGAAGATGCTCAGTTTGTCACAGAGTAAAAAATGTAGATGGTATAAAGATTAATGGTAGATTGTACATACACATAATGAGTATTATAATTGTGACAGCTGTGGAGTGATTTACATTATAGGATGTGACTGTGACCCTATTTCCTGGTATTTTGGCCAAACTACCAGGAAGGCTATAGTGCGTATTACGGAGCATTTGGGGGATGTGAGAAGGCAAAAACCTGAAAGTCCAGTTGCCATGCATTTCTTGTCTAAACATCAAAGGTTAGATAAGAATTTATTTTTTAGTATTTTGGCACGTCCAATATCCAGAGATGGAGATTTCGAAAAGCAGTTAAACCGGAGAGTCGTATGATTATTAATTTTCACACTTTATATCCCCAGGGAATGGATTTGGAAGATAATTTGAATATTTGATATAATATAGTAGTAAGTATGAATATTTATAAAAGTTAGAAAATCAAGTTCAAAGAATATATAAAGTTTATAAAATTTTGATTCATACTTTATTACACATCAGAATCACATATTCAGAAGAAGGAACAAATATAGATTAATGTCATTTAGAAGGCAGTTTATTAATGTTATACTGTTGAGGTGTTTAACATTGGAAGTATTCATACTGGATGCACTTAGTGTTGGGTGTATTTAATATTTAAAACAAATATATTTTTTGTAAAATTATAGTATTACAGATGTATCTTATTGAATGAAATTGCATTTCACAGGGGTAATAATTGTAATAATTTAAGAATAGCACTCTTTTCAGTCTGTTTGTACTTTAAAACTGGCTTTGTAGTAAGGTATTTAATGATGTAATTAATGTAATAATCATTTGACTGAAAATTTTAATTGAATTATTGCTGGTAAGGATTGGTATATAAGGGACATATTTAGTGTTTAATAAATTTTCCAACAGAAGGCGAGAAGCCGAGGTACCGGAACGGATGCAATAAAGAACTACATGTCCTGACAGTGGATTTCCTACTCCTTTTTTTGATGTGGTTTGAAATTTTATTTTATGTTTTTGTGAAAACACTGCCATATCTCTCAACCTTAGCAAATCTCTTGGTTTTCCCCGGTTTTTGAGGTCCAAATAATGGGGTGACACGATTCCCAAGTGCTACCCCTTAATTTCTGAATTTCCCAGCTATTTTTTTTTTAATTTTCTTTTTTCTTTTCGCCTTTTTTTTGGATGGAAGTTATCACGCGGGGGCATGCGTGGTGATGCCAGCTTCATGAGCAGCCTGCTAGCTTATCGGATTTTGGTTGAGGGCTGGCCTGGGCTGAGTGAGAGACTTGAATTTCTTTATTTACATTTAGTAGTGCACGATGTGCTGGACTCTGTATCATCACTCACATGTCTCACACGCTGCAAGCCTGCAACAGTTAGGATAGGGTAGGGATTAGGGAATAAAGAGAGAGAGGTGGGACAGACCAGACGAAACCAGTCAGTCAGAGAGAGTTGGTTAGAAGAACTTAGTTAATTAGAAGAAGCCTGACTGAGTGAGCATTTGAGCTCAGCAAGCAGCTAATAGTGCAATTATGGCAGACAGATTCACAGAGACAGTCTTTTACTGTTGTTTGTGGTTGAGTCATGACTCGTTGAATACTTGGTGCACTACTGCAGTGTACGCACTTCTTCCTGCATAAAAGTTTAGTTAGTTTAGAAAAGGCAGCAGCAGGAATCAGGACAGACTAGTGACCCCTGGCAGCAGACAAAGCAACAAAACAAGACAACTTACACAAGTCTACTCTAACGGACATGGAGCTGGGCGGCTGTGAATCCCAGTCCAAAGGTTGGTCAACACACTGTCTTACAGCTACATGTTTTTTATAATAGTAGAATATTAGCTTGTAGATTGGTGGACTGGCATTTTTCTCTCCACTGCCTTTTAATTCTGAAATTTCTGATTGGAAATATTAATGGGCATTTTGTGGTCTGTTCAAACTTAAGGGTTGTGTTTAATTTGACTAATACTAAGGGCAGGCATAAGAGAAGTTGGTTGAAAATTCTAAGGTAGCAATAAAAGTCAGTTAAGATTTGCCAAATTACCAGACCAGGACAGCAGTAGATTTAATAATTATTTATTAAACATTTGATGACTGGCCTGAGATGTTAGGCAAACCCAAATACCTTAATAGAAGCATTTTTTCATGACATAAAAAGTTAACTATTATTGTAATTTAGGTGTAGTTATGCATAGTTACTTTTGCCTTAAAGCTAACTTAATATAATGGTAAATAAAAAATCACCAGCTGATGTGCACATGCACAATAGCTGTTATTTATTTTGCAAGAAAATAATTTCTGTATTCTGTAGTAACTGTGGCATAGGGAACAAAGACACACTGAATTTTGGTACAAAATGACTACACAGTCGGTTTAAGCATAACAATGAGGATGTAATGGAAATGTTGGCATAAAAACAATTATATAATTACTTCACAATATATGCTCTAAAGAACATTTTTGTGTATAAACTAAGCTGCTTTAATAAAATTAGGGCATGTTTTAGTAACAGGGCTCAAAATATTATCGTTTACTGCACTGGTGATTTAAGATGGTAATTGCAGCTAGCAACCTAGAATATTGTTAATGTAATTGTGTCTAAATGGCCTGAGCCACATCTGAAAAGGGTTTTGGAAAAGTGTATCAAAGAACACATGTATGTTTCGTGTGCAAGGGGCCTATGATTTGAAAACAGCCCAAAGGTAATTATCCACCACTGGCCAGATGCATTTTCTTTGAATGTGAGTTTCAAGGGCAGAGAAGTTTTAATGCTAAGTCGATTTTCATTGTGAGACTGTATTGATTTGTTTAGCAGATATCTATTAGTGTTTGTGCTATAAAATGTAAAATAAAATTTTTAAATGAAATCCAAATCATTGTAGAAGTAAAGCAGTATGCATATTACAGTGTTTATGGTAAATGGGACAAAATAGCCAAGTGATGGGACATTGGAATGGCTGCGGGGGACTCTGGTACCATATTTTGGTTGTCTGTTCTTTAGTTTGCATTTGAAAGTTGGTATTTCACAATTCCATTAGAGTGGCTGGGGTTACATAATTATGTATGCAAATTTTATGTTACTCAGCGCACCAATTTGTACCTATTTTTCATGAGACTTGTCCAGTATTTTGATGTTTCCAGGTTGAGAGGTATGAACATGGCTTATTATATAGTTATTTCCATTTAGCTCTGATAACCTTTGTTTTCATCCCAGCCATGTTGTGTTAACAGTTTTCTGAATCACACATGCCCTGCTTGTTACTGCTTATCACACAAACGGGCTTAGCAGAAATAGGTAGGCATTCAGAATTCCAGCCATTGTTTTTTAGAATGTAAAATGATTAATTTTTTGGGGGGAGAGTTTAAAAATCTATATAGTTTTGAATGCTTCAAATAAATAAATATGGGAATTATATTTATTTCTTGTTTATTTTATTTTATATTTCTTTACCAAGGAAGTCCAAACTGGACAAGCTGTCTTTTTTCAGGGCAGGCTCAGGGAGAAAAGCTCCATGATTACATACAAAATAAAATACAGAACTAGAATACACAATATAATGTACGCTGATACATTTGATGTAACAGACTAGAGTACAGTATACAACAATTTTACAGTTAACACTGCAACATCACAGGATTTTTTCTATGCAGTTAGAATTGCAACAACACAAGATAATATTTTTATATGCAGGTACTACAGGCATATTTTATACAGGATAGAAAATAGAAGACGACTGGAAACATTAATGAATGGTAGAATAGTAGTTACAACACTTAGGATGGCCAGAACTTTTTAAACAAGGATTAGTAATAGAACATAACTATGTTCTTAATCTGGGTTGGTACAAGGCATATCCATGACTTAGTTAAATGGCACTTTATGCTCTTTTTAAAACTTACAGTGATGCTGATAGCTTTAATTTCTAAGGGTAAAGTATTCCACACTTTGGCTATGTAATCTGAGTAGATAGATTCTCCAGCAGTATTACTAGCTTTGAATATCTTCAGTAATGATTTGTTGGTGGAGCGCAAATCATGATTAGTCATGTATCAACTACCCAAACATAGACTGGGAGCATTACTCTAGCTCCAACACCCTAGCCCAAAGGTTCCTAGAATTTATAAACTCAAATGCTATGGAACAACTTGTTACCACTCCCACAAGAGGGGAAAACATACTGGACCTGATCATCACCAACATGGGGACTCTATGCTCCAGACCAGAAGTGTATCCCTCACTGGTAAGATCAGACCATAAACTAATCTCACTGGATATTCACATCCCGACCCCACCCCCTGCCCAGAAAACCACAGTGAAAAACTTCTCAAAAGCAAATTTCACACTCCTCAAAACCGAGGTGGAATCCTTCAAAGCCCCCAGGCCTGTGGAAAATATGGCCCAGACCGCAGAATCCTTTATAAATGCATTCTATGAACACCTTCAGGAATGCATGGATCATGCGATCCCAAATAAAACCAAGACCCAATCCTCCAAAGTTAGACGTCCTGTCTGGTGGACCCCAGCCATAAACAAACTATACAATAGAAGGAGGAAGCTACTAAATGACAGAGCAAAATCCCAAAAAGGGAAGGCATCACTGATCAGTATTAGCAAAAAATTGCGGGCACTCATAAAATTGTCTAAGGCCAGCTTCGAGAGAAAAATTGCACAGGACACTAAGGATAATCACAAGGCTTTCTTTAGTTATGTTAGGAACCTGGGTGGTAATTCCGAGATATGCTCAGAATTAGTCCAAAATGACAAAAAATACACCGAACCCACAAACATTGCCAACATCCTAGCTGACAGGTTCAGCACAAACTCCCCCCCCCTTCCCCACCAAAAGGGCAAATATCTATCCCAGCAGAGTGCTGCCCCCCTCACATCTCAGATGCTCAGGTAATAGCCACCCTCTCCAAAGCAAAAAACACAGCATCAATGGGACCATATGGTGTCCTGGGCTGCATCCTACATGAACTCCAAGAAGAGCTAAACCCAAACATAAAACTACTGTTCAATCTCAGCCTTACTACAGGATATGTGCCCAAAGAGTGGCGTACAGCAACAGTGGTCCCTCTCCATAAAGGTGGTGCCTCAATGGATCCTGGAAACTATCGCCCCAGAAGCCTGACTAGCTTGGTCTGCAAAGCTATGGAAAGGATCATCATGCACCTCATAAATAAAGATATTGGGGACCTACAGACACTGGATCCTACCCAGTTCGGCCTTGTTAAGGGCAGATCCTGCCTCTTAAACCTGGTTGATTTCTTTGAAACAGTCACCAAGGCCATTGACGAGGGGAAGGTGGTCCACACAGCCTACCTGGACCTCGCAAAAGCCTTTGATGCAATACCCCACTCGGGCATTATAGATAAGCTCACCAGCTTAAATATAAACCCCTATGTCACTAGATGGATTGCAAACTGGCCAAAGGACAGAACCCACATGGTTAGAATTGCTGGAGCCATGTCAGACTCCAAACCAGTTACAAGTGGTGTCCCACAAGGCTCAGTTCTGGGACCTCTCTTGTTCGGTATATATTTCTCTGAGGTACAGGCCAACACGGAAGGACTGTGGCTGACCAAGTTTGCAGATGACTGCAAACTGGGCGCCATAATTGACTCTCCAGCCAACACAAGCATCCTCCAAAAGGGCCTCATAGAAACAGACAACTGGTGCCAGAGCCATGGCCTCAAGCTAAATGCCAAAAAGTGTATAGTCATCCCCTCTAGCAAAAACAAAGTGCCCACAAATTACCACATAGGTGGTAATCCATTAAGTACAGAAGAAGTAATTAGGGACCTGGGGACCCAAGTTGATAGCAATCTCTCATTTGACAACCACGTGGCCAAAGCGGTTAGAAAAACATTTTATATAGCCCACCTAATCATGAAGGGATTCACATCTAGATCAGGGGAAGTCATCGTGCCTCTTTACTCATCCCTCATCAGGCCCATAATTGAGTACAATGCCCCTTTTGGGATGTGCCTTACCAGACACCTGCAGCAACTGGCAAGACCCCAAAAGTACCTCACCAAGAGGATCAAAGGGCTCAAACAGATGCCATATGCTGCCCGGTTAAAGAAACTCCAGCTCTACTCATTGGCATACCACCTGTTCAGAGGCGATCTGTGCCTGACATATAAAGCCATGTCCAACCCAGAATTAATGGACATGCTGCACCTCAAAAAATCCAAATCCCATCGAGCTACGCTGAGACTTGAAGCTCAGCACTGAAATAAATAAGACATGCTGGAGGGACAGATTCATAACCCAGAGGCTCCCTTCACTCTGGAATAAAATCCCAGTCCAGGTTAGGCAGAGTCCCTCATTGGCTATCTTCAAGAGGAATCTTGATGAGTGGATGGGAGATCGTAGGTTTACCCCGGGTATCACTTCTGTTTCACTGTTAGACAGAGGCACAGTATACTAACCTCGAAAAAGGGCATAGCAAAATAAAGTTAAAATGGGTGGCGAAAGCCAAACACATTCTGGCTAGGCTTATAAATGCCCTAGGGCAGATAGCCTAGTATGAACCTATGAACCTATGAACCTATGAATACCCAGATTTGCTCTGAACTACTGCACAATGTTACATCCTATACCGAGCCAACAGATATTGCCAATATACTGGCCGACAGATTCAGTGCCAACTATACCCCCCAATGACCAATCACAATACCAGTAGATTGCCAGGCACCAAGTATTATTGCTGCACAGTTTGAACAGCACTGTCCAAGGCCAATAATACAGCTTCTATGGGACCTGAAAATATCCCTGGCTGTGTTCTACATAAACTACAGAGCATACCTCTCAACCATACCGAATTCCTCGGTATTTACTTGTTTTGAGGTCAAAATAATGGGATGCCACGAATTCCTGAGTGGCCCTTTTAATTCACGGATTCCCAGGGTTGTTTTGACATTTTTTTTGGGAAGTTGTTGCTGATGTCATTGCATGCTGGGCGTGCACGATGACACCAGCTTCATGAGTTAGACAGCCAGCCTGTCGGAAAAGGGATCCTGGGACTGAGTGACTGCGTCTGTAATGTCTACTTTTTTTTTCCTGAGGTACATACAGTCATCATACTGTACTCCTTAACATTTGTAGCAGTAGCCTTACAGACATCCCTTAAGCAGCACATATCAAGCAGAGCTCTGTAACCTTTATTGTAAAAGATCTAAAGCTTTTTTTTTTAATATTGAATTAGCAAAGTAAACAAACTTTCTGATTCTGCCAGTGTGGCAGCAAAGACAAGAAGAAGCAAGAACAGTACTGCTGATGAAAAGTGCAAGACAGAAGACAATTCAACCTCATTCAACTTCGGACACTCGCACAGTTGCATTGCAGAGCCAAAGTCCACTTCCGAGTCCCGGACAGGTCCTCACAGTGTCTGCAGCTGCTGCTGCAAGTAAAATCCAGGAAGCAATCCCAGACCTGAGAGAGACCCAGGCACAGGATCATGACACTCAGAATGAGAGAATTCCTCTCCGACTGCACGTAAGAATACAAAAAAAAAAACAACGGAAACACGTATGACTAGCAGTAGAACTAGACTCCAACACTCACAGTATGGAAAACCGATGATTCCAAGACATACCCAAATTGTAATTTTACATCTAATTTGAAGTTTGTTTGTTTTTTTGCTACCTGTGCACCCGAATATCCATAGGAGGATAATCTCAATTTAAACGTATATGTTTACTGCACCTTATCCAAGGTGAAAGCCTGATGACTTCCACCTGGTGGTGCAGAATGCAAGTATTTCTCCTCTAACTTGTTGATTGCCTGTTTTTGCACCTGGAAGACATTTACGTGTATGCTTATTAGATGTCTGGAGCAGTGTTTTTGGTTTATATTTCTCTTCTTGTAAGTTGCAATGCAGAGTATGATGTAGGATCCATTAGTGTCTGCCCCATGTGTTTAATCATGAGTAAGATTTGGGTTTTGTGTGTAGCATTGTAAGTTTGCACATAAATGTATACATGAAGTATTGAGCATAACTGTAGTATGCAAAACATATGTATAAAGTGATTTTGCAGAGGAGTGGTTGGCACAGTGGTTGAGGTCCTTATCTCACAGTTACAAGGTTCAGGGTTTGCTTCTATCCTCTGCTTATTGCCTAGGCTTGTAATAGTCTGCAAACTATTAGCTTAATATTTGTCTGTGATCATATGACTGGGTTAAAAAAATGATCACAACAAATGTGGGTAGGGGAGCAGCTGATTGGACAGTAAATGATATGAGCTAGTAGAGGTGTTTCAGGTACTTGCAGGTGTCTTTATAATTTTAGTGCAGTTAAAGAGACACTTGGAGCCCACCCACTGATCATTATAAATGCACGTCTGTGTGTATTGAGGGGTGCAACTTATTAAACAGTTTTTGTTGACCCAGAAGGGATATGCCTGAAGTAGTGGCTGGTAAGACATTTCCTGTTTGCTCCATTGAAGGTTTCTGATTTTTTTTCTTTCTTTCTTTAGTAAGACTGATAGCCTAAATCACACAAATCTTGGTGGTAAGCAGAAAGTCAGTGTTGATTTCAGGGGGCTCATTGGGATGACAGATGGCCTTGGTTACTTGGGCCCTTTCGTTTGTGATACTTGGCCACGCATTTCATGCAGTAGAGTGAACACTTACATAATGAGTTCAAGTAGGCATGCTTGGTTTGGGCCTGGGTCTACCAGGTCGTTGTGGTAGGACCTCCACAGTTGTTGATTGCCTGAATATGGGAATCTTGGTAGAATTGCTTTCCATTTTCGATATTCAATGATTCTATGATTGTGCCAATCCTTCCTTCTGTAAACATTGGATAATTTGGTTAACTGATGGCCTCATGGCTACAAATAAATGCATAGCGGCAACCATTTCTCCTCAGATGTAAGCTACGTCTTTTATTATCAAAAATGTTTGTTTCCATCCTAAACTGATTAAAATCATTTCTGTTACATGGTTTATGATGATGTGTTAATGTTAGTATTATTAAAAATGTTTAAACATTTGAAGCCTATTCACTCTTTGTAATGGCCTTCACAGTGATAGTGCAGATTCTTGGTCTCCAGCCTGACCAGAGGATTAAGAATCTAAAGCACTTGGTGCATGCCAGGTAGCCAGGCATTCTCTTCAGTGTTGTAGCAGTAGGTAACCACAGTCCTGGTACCAGATTTTTGAAGTCATGGTACATTTTAAGTGTATGTTAAAATGTCAGCGAATACACGCTGTTATTTTTTCCTTTAGTAATAATCAAAATATTCAGTAATAACCTCAAAAATCTACCATACATAGGCATAAAGCCCTACCCCTCTACTCAGTTTCATAAGACTTCTCAAAGGTGACCTCTGTCTGGCATACAAGGCGATCGGATCCTTGATGGGATTGCTGCATATCGCAAGTCAAGCTCCACTTGAGTAACCCACACATGATGGGAGATTGTAGGTTTACCCCGGGAATCATCTCTGTGTCACTGCTGGACAGAGGCACAACAAACTAATGGGCACAGTTTTTTTTTAAAGTGGCGTAAGCCCAAAAAAATTTGGAGGGGCTTATAAATGCCTTAGGGCAGATAGCCTAGTATAAACCTATGAACCTATGAACCTATGTGGCCTCAACCTGGTCTGTGACATCAATAGGACTTGTTGACAGGACAGATTTGTGTCCCAGACACTTCCTCATCTGTGGAATAGACTCCCTTTCAATGTCAAGCAGAGTACTTCTTTACCCCTTTTTAAGTTCAACCTGGATAACTGGATGGGAAACAGAAAATACATCCCTGGGATTCCACCAGTGTCCCTGCTGGACAGGGAGATCAGGTGCTGACTTGGCTAGGCTTATAAGGGCCTCAGGGTCAATAGCCTAGTAACGTCCTATGATCCTATTCTGGTGTGCAAAGGTCTGCCTGTAATTGTGCATAGTGGCAAAGTTCTGCCTGCCGTGTCTTGTATTATTTACTGCTGTCCATAATTGTGCATAAGTATTTATCTGATTGGGGGCCAGGCTAATGAATCAACTACTCAGGGGCATGGGGGGCCACTCTAATGAATCAAGTGTGTGTGTGTGTGTGTGTGTGTGTGTGTGTGTGTGTGTGTGTGTGTGTGTGTGTGTAATGCCGCAGTTCAGTATACCTGGTGGTTAGTGTTACACAGGCTCAAACCCTGTACCTTAGGTACAAGGAAAGAGCAACAGCCTGAATTCCCTACCCACACCACCACTTGTGTTCAACTCATTAGTCTATTAATCTTAAAATTTGTGGTTTTCTACTACATTAGTGAGAACTGAATTCACTAAATAATGTTAGCCATTTAAATTTCAGTCTTCCTATCTTTCAGGAAATGCATGGCAACACAAATTATTTTTTCTTACTAGCTTTTCCAAGATTATACAAGCAATGTTTAAACTGTGTCCCTGGTTTTGGGCTCCCCACCCATTAAAGATACATTTTGGCTTTTTCCAGATTTCATGTGCTGCATAGTTCTTCAGTGTGAGAGAAGTTTAGTGCTGCTTATATCTAGGCTGTTTGTGGTGTTAGTAGCACAACAGGTGCAATGCTTGCTTTTCATGCAGAAGGCTGTGGGTTTTACTCCCACAGTATGTAGATGGATTGTTGATACTGTACTGTGTTATACTTTTAAAGGGGGTGGAAGTTGCAGTCCTGAGAATGTCCTCTTTGGCAGAGATACCCAGTAACTATGAACCTGTTATCAGTTTGCCATCCATTCCCTATTGCATTATTACTAACTTATTTTTTAATGTAACATATGCAATTTATTCATCAAAGGTAACAGGCACTTTATTTGTAGATGAAACAATTAAATAAAAAGTTGTTTTCTAACAGCAACCTCTTAATTAGTTACAGATCTCTTTAATGTGGAATTATTTAGATGATTTTTACTTCTGCAGAGATTGTGCATATTTACTGATACTGGTGGACTGTAAAAGTTTGAGTATACCTTTATGATGGGCATGTTCTGAATTGGGCAGTCTTGTCATTATTGGTTCACGCATTTTGTGTCACTGCTTACTGGAAAAATATTCAAAACAATAAATTTAAAGCATGCTCTAACAAGTGTGCTGTATTATACAAGGAATATAATTTAATACAATCAGGAAGGTGTATCAAAGAACACATGCATGTTTCATGTGCAAGGAGTCTATGATTTGAAAACAGCCCAAAGGTAATGTTTGTCCGCCACTGGACAGATGCATTTTCTAGGAATGTGGGATTCAATGTTGTTTCAATGAATGTGAGTTTACTTTTGAGGGCAGAGAAGTTTAATGCTAAGTCTGTTTTCATTGTGAGACTGTATTGCTTTGTTTAACTGTTTGTGCTCTAAAATGTAAAATAAAAGTTTTAAATGAGATCCAAATAATCATTATAGAAGTAAAGCAGTATACACATTACAGTGTTTATGGTAAATGGGGCAAAATAGCCAAGTAATGGGACATTTTAATGGCTGATGTGGGGTGGGCTGTGTATGGGGAGCCCCATTTGACAATGATTTTGTGAAAGGAGAAGGGCGTCAAACTCAAAGACAGTCCCTGACAGTACAAACTCTAGCTATGCCACTGATCAGTAGGCTATGGAACATGACTTTTGGCGGTCCTAGCAAACTATAATATTCTTTTAAGATTAGAATATTGTCTACCATTAAATGCCCTACTTTTACCACAAAACTCACATACTGCTAATCACCAAAAACAAATTCCTAAGGTTCATCATCTTCTCTCTTCCCAGTGAATAGCATTGCTATACATTAAAAAATGGTTACCATTTACTACAGGGTCTGGGCTCTGTGGCCATAATTTGGTTGTCTGTTCTTCAGTTTGCATTTGAACATTGGTATTCCACAATTCCACTGGAGTGGGTGGGGTTACTTAATTATGTATGCAAATTTTATGTTAATCAGTGTACAAATTTGTACCTATTTCTCATGGGCCTTTGTCCAAATTTTTGATGTTTCCAGGTTTAGAGGTATGCTACAAAGTGAACTTACACCTCACTTCTGGGCCCTGTTCAATCACAGCCTCACCTCAGACTTTGTCCCTACCAAATGGTGCACTGCTACAGTCATCCCTCTCCACAAAGGAGGAGTAACTACAGATCCTGGGAACTACTGCCCCTTTAGATTGATGAGTCTGATATGCAAAGCTATGGAACGCATCATCATGGACCTAATAAACAAGGCTATAGGAATCTCCAAACTCTGGATCCCACACAGTTTGGTTTTGTGAAGTGTAGATCATGCCTGTTCAACTTGGTTGACTTCTTTGAGTCAGTCACCAGAGCTGTAAATGAAGGCAAGGTGGTTCATACAGCCTACCTTGATCTGGCCAAGGACTTTGATTCCATTCCCCACTCAGGAATCATAGAAAAATTCACTAAGCCAGGCATCAACCCCTATATCACTAGGTCGGTTGCAAACTAGCTCACAGATAGAACCCACAGTGTGAAAGTAACTGACTCCAAGTCAGACTGCTGGCCAGTCATGAGTGGAGTCCCACAGGGTTTGGTCCTGGGTCCTCTCCTGTTCGATATCTACTTTTCTGAAGTCCAGGACAACACGAAGGTACTCTGGCTGACAATGTTCACAGACGATTGCAAGTTGGGAACTATTATCAACTCCCCTAGTGATTTTGACATCCTACAGAAAGGCCTCACTGAGACCAACTGGTGTCAGAACCTTGGCCTAAAGCTCAATATAAAAAAATGTGTCATCATCCCCTTTGGGAAAAACCCGGATCCCTTGAATTACCACATTTATGGTAGTCCACTGAACACAGAAGGTATTATAAGAGATCTGGGAACACAGGTTGACAGCAACCTCTCTTTTGACCACCAGATTGCCACTGTGGTCAGAAAGTCCTTCTATGTGGCACATCTCATTACTAAGGGTTTTGCATGCAGGAAGAAAGAGGTCATTGTCTCCCTCTACTCTTCCCTCATTAGGCCCCACTTGGCATGCACCTCGCTAGACACCTGCAACAACTGGAGTGGCCGCAAAAGTACCTCACAAAGAGGATCCTAGGTCTTAAACACTTGCCCTATATGGACAGACTCAAAAAACTCCAAGTATTCTCTGTCTCATATTTCCTTATTAGAGGCGATCTCTGCTTGACTTAAAGCCATGTCTAACCCAGCTCTGTTAGAAATGCTACATCTAAAGAAATCCCAATCCCTTCACACCACATGTTCCAGAGACCTCTACCTCATTACCACAATCAACAGAACATGCTGGAGGGACAGGTTCATAACCCAGAGACTGCTCATGCTATGGAATAGACTTCCAATACATGTCAAACAGTGCACCTCACTGGCCCTCTTCAAGAGAAATCTTGATGAGTGGATGGGAAATAGAAAATTCAGATGCAAAAAGAGACCAGCACCAAATGAGTAAATATTTCATTATTTATTGTGACAACACCAACAAAATTAAGCCGGTTTCGGCAACCTGCCTTCCTCAGTGACAGCTACATAAAAAACAAATGCAACAATTTATATCTTAATTGATTGTCACAATATAAAACACACTCTAATGACATCAGTTCCCTAATCTTACCTATAATTGGTCATTAAGACCTGGAGAAAGAAGTCTACCTAGCTTTATGATCCAACTTCTTTCTTTTTTATTTAATAAATCATGCCATCCTGACTTGTTTGTTTTATCGCCCTGAATTGTATCAGTTACCATAAAAGGAAATCTGGCTGAACTGTGTGTGACAACATGTTTATATAAAGCAATGGATGTCCATTTGTTCAGAATATCACTAAAATGCATACATATCCGTAATGGGCAGGAAGTTTGACCTTTATAAAAAGATTAGCAGGAACAAGTTGCTAAATAAATTAGCCAGTCTGTACCACAATTAGCAAATAATTTAATATCATAAACTTTACTTGTGTTCCTGCCTGAAAAATGTTTAGATTTAAGCATGAACTTACAAAATGAACAATGGCCACAGGGAAAGGAACCAACCAATCTATCCCTAGTTAGTGTAAGTTGTTGATCAAAATGTTGGGTACTATTGCCATACTTATAGTGATTAAAGTATGAGCCAATGGTATGCCCCCTATGGTAAGAAAATAGACATCTCGGTGCAAGAACTTTGGAAAGTTCTTCATTAGCTAGTAAAATATTCCAATTATGATTCATAATGTACCTGATTATGTTGATATTTCTACCATACATCGTAACAAATCTAATGGCATCAGTGTCACAACTGGATCTATCCCAATATTCCAATAATTCAGATCTATTTGGTGCCGAAGCCCAGTTACTGGCAGATAATATTCTTATATTGATAGCCTCTAGCTTGGAATATACAAATCAGGTCTTCCTGACAATGTTGATAACTATCTTGGGTAGAGCAAATACATTTAATACATAAAAATTGTGACTTTGGTATATTCTAAATGATGTGACGGGGTGTATATCACATAATCGAACTTCCAATGAAGAACTTTGTTTATTAGTATTTGAGACTAAATAGGGGATGAAACCTCATATTTAATAACTGGTTTTGGGACACTGATAATGGCAGTGGCTGAGGTATGATTCTTTGTTACTGAAGTGAAATTGTGATTATACAACATTGTCTGTTGACAATTAGACATTTTGCGGACAACAGCGTTATTTTCATGCGGATTTTTGATTGCATCACTATGATCAGCAGTTTGGTTTCATGCCGGGAAAGAGCAGTACAGATGCAATGTTCCTCTGAGAGTGTTGATAGAGAAGTACAGAGAAGATCAGAAGGAGTTGCATTGTGTTTTTGTAGACTTTGACATCTTCTGTCTTACTGAAACTTGGCAGAAACCTGGTACTAAAGACAATGCAATACTTCCCCCAGGCTATAACATATTGAGAATGGACCGCATAAAACGCAAGGGGGGAGGAGTAGCACTTCTGTTTAAAAATGGACTAAAAATCTCCTCTCAACCTTATTAACCTCTAAAAGATGGTAAGGCTGAAATCCTTATGTCTAAACTACAACTAAACCCTAATAAATCAATTTATATCATCTGTAAATACCTACCTCCTGGCAATAATAATACCACAATTGAGAATATCCTAAGTTGGGTATCTTCTACCTACGCACAAGAAACAATCATATTAGGAGACTTTAATTGTGATTGGTCCTGTGTCAATACAAATAATCCTTCGTCACATATTAATCTTCATGGCTTTACTCAGATAATCAATAATCCCACAAGAATCAATAAACCCAACAACAAAGAAAGTATTTTAGATTGGATGCTTACTAACAAACAGCAACAAACATATACAGCAGGAACTTTGCCTGATGATGTAAGCGATCATACCTTAATCAAACCTTAATCATACCAAATCAAACCAAAGGGGATCCAATGTCTGTCTGCTTGGGATGACATGCTTGACAAGCCACGCTGCTTCACAAGAGATGGCTTGCACCTGTCACCCCTGGGCTTCCGGATATTGGCCAAGGCTCTTGCCACCCCCATAGTGCCTTTTTTAGGCAAGGCTCAAATGACAAACCTACCTCCCTAGAAAGCACAAGTGGAAAAAAACTAAGGGTAATGCTGCTCAATGCCAGAAGTCTAAACCTTAAGATGCACGCCCTCGAAGCCCTCCTCAGTATGGAGAACATCGATGTCTGTGCAGTGACTGAAACCTGGTTCAAGGCTCCTGAGAGCACCCCAGCACTATCAGGTTTTACCTCATATCATGCTTTCCGGCCCCAAAACTTGGACCGAACCACAAAAGGAGGGAGTATCCATTTCATCAAAGATACCCACACCTCCAGGTTAGTGGCAGCGAAGCATCGGAGACTATCCAGGTGCAACTAACCATAGGCAAAACTGCCTTACAGTTTGTAGCATGCTACAGACCACCCTCTCAAACTCAGGAACCCCACACAGCCTTCCTGAAGACACTGGAGAGTATGAATGTCTCTCCAAATACCATCATTTTGGGAGACTTCAACTACCCAAACATAGACTGGGAACATTACTCAAGCCCCAACACCCTAGCCCAAAGGTTCCTAGAATTCATAAACTCAAATGCAATGGAACAACTAGTCACCATTCCCACAAGAGGGGACAATATACTAGACCTGATCATCACAAACATGGGGACAAAATGCTCCACACGGAAGTATATCGCGCTTTGGTAACATCAGACCATAAATTAATCGCACTGGAAATCCACATCCGGCCCCCACCCGCTGCACAAAAGACCACAGTGAAGAACTTCTCAAAAGCAAACTTCACACTTCTTAAGACTGAAGTGGTATCCTTCAAGGCCCCTGGGCCAGTGGAAACCACAACCCACACTGCTGAATCCTTTGCAAATGCCTTCTATGGGCACCTTCAAGAATGCATGGATCATGCAATCCCAAATAAAACCAAGACCCATTCCCCCAAAGGCAGGCGCCCGGTCTGGTGGACCCCAGCCATAAACAAACTTTACAACAGGAGGAGGAAGCTACTACATGACAGAGCAAAACCGTAAAAGGGAAGGCGTCTCTGATCAGTACTAGCAAAAAACTACGATCCCTCATAAAATCATCCAAGGCCAATTTTGAGAGAAAAATCGCAAAAGACACAAAGGACAATCACAAGGCCTTCTTTAGCTATGTTAGAAACCTGGGTGGAAACTCCCAGATATGCTCAGAGTTAGTCCAAAATGACACAAAATACACTGAACCCACTGACATTGCCAACATTCTGGCAGACAGGTTCAGTGCATTCTCTTCCTCCCCAAAAGGAGAAATAACTATCCCAGCAGAGTGTTGCCTCCCTAACATCTCAGATGCCCAGGTGAGAGCTGCCCTCTCTAAAGCTAAAAACACAGCATCAATGGGACCGGATGGTGTCCCGGGCTGTGTGCTACATGAACTCAAGAGGAACTAAACCCACACATAAGGCTGCTGTTTAATCTTAGCCTTACTACAGGATACGTGCAAGAGTGGCGTACGGCAACAGTGGTCCCACTTCACAAAGGCAATGCTTCTCGGACTGGAAATTACCCCATAAGCTTGATGAGCCTAGTCTGCAAAGCTATGGAGAGGATCATTATGGAACTCATAAACAAAAACATTGGGGACCTACAGACATTGGATCCTACTCAATTTGGCTTTGTCAGGGGCAGATCCTGCCTTTTGAACTTGGTGACTTTTTGAAACAGTCACTAAGGCCATTGATGAGGGTAAGGCAGTTCACACAGCCTACCTTGACCTTGCAAAAGCCTTTGACACAGTACCCCACTCGGGCATCATAGACAAACTCACCAGCTTAGTAAACCCATATGTCACAAGATGGGTTGCAAACTGGCAAAAGGACAGAACCCACAGGGTCAGAGTTGCTGGAGCTATGTCAGACTCTAAGCCAGTCACAAGCGGTGTCCCACAGGGCTCAGTCCTGGGACCCCTCTTGTTCGGCATTTATTTTTCCAGTACAGGCAAACATAGGAGGATTGTGGCTGACAAAGTTAGCAGATGACTGCAAACTGGGCGCCGTAATTGATACTCAGTGGACACAAACATCCTTCAGAGAGGCCTCATAGAAATGGATAATTGGTGCCAGAGCCATGGCCTTAAGCTGAGCGTAAAATGTATAGTCATACCCTTTGGGAAAAACAAGGTACCGACAAATTACCACATAGGCGGTAATCCATTAAGTGCGGAAGAGGTAATCAGGGACCTAGGGACCCAGGTTGACAGTAACCTCTCATTTGACACTCACATTGCCAAAGTGGTTAGGAAGACCTTCTATATTGCCCACCTTATCATGAAGGGGTTCACATCTAGATCAAGAGAGGTCATTGTGCCCCTGTACTCTTCTCTTATCAGGCCAATGATTGAGTACAATGCCCCATTTGGGATGTATCTCACCCGACACCTGCAGCAGTTGGAAAGACCCCAAAAGTTCCTCACCAAGAGGATAAAGGGTCTCAAACAGATGTCATATGCTGCCCGGCTGAAGAAACTCCAGCTCTATTCAGTCCTACTCAGAGGTGATCTGTGCCTGATGTACAAGGCCATGTCCAATCCAGAATTAATGGACATGCTCCACCTCAGTAAATCCAAATCCACCAGAGCCACGAGAGCAAGAGACTTAAACCTCAACACAGAAATAAATAGGACGTGCTGGAGGGACAGATTCATAACCCAGAGGCTCCCTACACTCTGGAACAAAATCCCAGTCCATGTTAGGCAGAGCCCCTCACTGACTCTATTCAAGAGAAATCTCGACGAGTGGATGGGAGATCGTAGGTTTACTCCGGGGGTCATCTCTGTGTCACTACTAGACAGAGGAATAGTAAACTAAACCCTAAAAGGGCGTAGTATTCTCATCCTAAGGGGTGGTGTAAGCCACATACACTCTGGCTAGGCTTATAAATGCCTTAGGGCAGATAGCCTAGTATGAACCTATGAACCTATGAACCTTAACTTACATCATAACACAAAAGAGTGACATTAATTACACCCCTACCTACAGGGTCTCCCGTAGCAATAAACACTTCAACCCATTATTATTCCAAAATGAACTAAAGGCCTGTAACTGGAATTTCCTAAAAATCCTAACCCTTGAAGAAGCTATCAAATATTTCAGTACCAAATTCCTATCAATCCTTGACCAACATGCTCCAAAACGATCTATCAGAGTTAAATCTAAACCTGGCTGTCCAAAGAGACAAGACAAAAAATACTACTTAGGAATAAATCTTGGGCTAAATGGAGAACTACAAAAACTACCTTAGACCAACAAGCCTTTAGACAGTTAAGAAATAGCACTACAAAAGCCATTTTTATAGATAAAAAGAACTACTACTGTAAACTACAGCAAACTCATCATGACAACCCCAAAAGGTTCTGGTCAACCTTAAATTCACTCCTACACCCAGGCCACTCTAGTACACCTTCCCCTTTAGGTGCTGAAAAGAATACCTCACATCAAACTGCTAATGCCTTTAATTCCTTTTTCACTGACAACATCAATTCACTAGCTAGTCACCTCACAATAGACAAGTCTAGCCTCCCAACCTGCACAACTGCTAATATCCCTACATTCCAACTACAACCCATCTCTACCACCTATATCCTAAAACTCATCCAAAAACTCAAACCTTGTACCCCATCTGCTGATCAGTTACCATCTGAATACCTTCAAATAGTAGCTGAAGCAGTTGCCTATCCCATATCCATCCTTATAAACAGAACCATCAATGAAGGAACCATCCCTGTACCCTGCTATCTGGAAAATCTCCCACATAATCCCTTTACATAAAGGAGGTAACTCAAATGAGTATTCTAACTACAGGCCTATAGCACTCTTATCACTCTTAGCAAAAATTATGGAGAAATGTATTCACCATCAGCTAATGGACCATTTAACTCAATATAACTTACTAGCTAACTGCCAACATGGCTTTAGGCCATTTCATAGCACAACCACAGCTCTCCTATCTTTGACCGAGTGTATCAGTAGAAACCGCAATAATAGTATCCTCACATCAGCACTCTTTATAGACCTGTCAAAAGCCTTTGACATGGTAAACCACAACTTGCTCATAAAAACCCTTGAATCTCTCTCTCTAGATACCAAAGCTGTCCAATGGTTCACTTCCTACCTTAGTAACAGGCAACAGGCAGTTCTCTGGGAAAACACACTTTCATCCCTTCTGCCAGTCTCTCTTGGGGTCCCACAGGTCTCCATCCTAGGACCTCTCCTCTTCTCTTTATTCATAAATGACTTACATGTGGCAATACCTCAAGCTACATGTATTCAATATGCAGATGACTCTACACTCATATGCTCTGCTAACACCTCCTCTGAACTACAAACTCTAACACAGAATGTATTTAGCACAGTTGAGGCATGGTTCTTGAAACGTTGCCTCCTTTTGAATGCCAAAAAACCAAACTCCTGCTCTTCAGGCCTAATAGTAAGCCCCCCACATAGACTTCTCTATTAAATCCAACAATGACACATACATATCCCCTGACTCTACCACTAAGCTGTTAGGTATTATAATTGACAACAACCTCACTTTTGATAATCACATTAATAACACTATTAAAACCGTAAATAGAAAACTTGGCTCCTTCTATAGAATTAAAACCTTTTTAACTCCAAAGGCCAAAGTTACACTCACTCACTCTCACTTTATTTCCACTCTTCTTTATGCTTCACCCATATACACCAACCTAAAGTAAAATAACCTCACTAAACTAGCAAATGCATACAATAGCATCGCTAGATTTGCTACTGGAAACCCATTTAGAACTCACCACTGTCAGAATCTACAGCAACTAAACTGGCTGGAACTTAAAAACACGCTGAACTTTCCCAACTTACCTTTGTGCATAGGATATTTTACCAACCAAAAAATACCCCTATACTTTCTGACCTTATTTCTCCCTATACCAATCTAAATTCATTACGCTCCTCAAACAAACTTCTTGTGAGGTTAACTTAGTCTAACAACATCGCCGGTGACTCACTATTCTCCAATACCATAGGTAAATACTGGAATCTTCTACCTACTGCTCTAACCTCAATTCCTTCACCCTTACTCTTTAAACAAAAGCTCAAACAACATCTTAAAACACTCTGGTTATGCCCATGCATCAGTCCCGACTAATCTTACAATTCTACTAATTACTCTTTTTTACTATCTTCTCACTCACCTTGAGAAGCTAATCTCTAAAACTCCTTTGTCAATAGCCTCTGATATTAATTAATATAAAACTGTGTATGTGTATATATTTACCGAATCAATTATATCTTCATGAATGTTTTACTAAAATAGAACTCCCCTATCTAGTACTGTGAAATAGAACTACAGTAATTGTCCTTCCTAGTATATATTCGCAATTAGTATAATCTAGATTGAACCATATTTCTGTTTGTATTTTACTAACTTACTTAACTACTTACTGTCTTTATGTAAATAATTTGTTTTGTTTTGTATTAACTTCAATGTGGAGCTTTTCTCCCTGGGCTTCTGCTGAAAATGGAAATGTATCCAGTTGGACTAGCCTGGTAAACAAATGTAAAATAAAAAAAAATAAAAATAAACTTAGAGAAACCATATGACAGGGTGCCTAGAGAGGAGTTGTAGTATTGTCTGAGGAAGTCGGGAGTGGCAGAGAAGTATGTAAGAGTGGTACAGGATATGTACGAGGGTAGTGTGACAGCAGTAAGGTCTGCGGTGGGAGTGACGGATGCATTTAAGGTGGAGGTGGGATTATATCAAAGATCAGCTCTGAGCCCTTTCTTATTTGCAATGATGATGGACAGGTTGACAGACGAGATCAGACAGGAGTCCCCATGGACTATGATGTTTGCAGATGACATTGTGATCTGTAGTGAGAGTAGGGAACAGGTGGAGGAGACCCTGGAGAGATGGAGATATGCTCTAGAGAGAAGAGGAATGAAGGTCAGCAGGATTAAGACAGAATATATGTCTATGAATGAGAGGGAGGATAGAGGAATGGTGAGGATGCAAGGAGTAGAGGTGGCAAAGGTGGATGAGTTTAAATACTTGGGATCAATAGTTCAGAGTAATGGTGAGTGTGGAAGAGAGATGAAGAAGAGAGTACAGGCAGGGTGGAGTGGGTGGAGAAGAGTGTCAGGAGTGATTTGTGACAGATGAGTACCAGTAAGAGTGAAAGGGAAGGTCTACAAGAGGGTAGTGAGACCAGTTATGTTATATGGGTTGGAGACAGTGGCATTGACAAAAAGGCAGGAGTTAGAGCTGGATGTGGCAGAGTTAAAGATGTTAAGATTTGCACTGGGTGTGACAAGGGTGGACAGGATTAGGAATAAGTATAGTAGAGGGTCAGCCCAGGTTGGAAGGTTTGGAGACAAAGCCAGAGAGGCAAGATTACGTTGGTTTGGACATATGCTGAGGAGGGATGCTGAGTATATTGAGAAAAAGATGCTAAGGATGAAGCTACCAGGTAACAGGAAAAGAGGAAGGCCTAAGATATGGTTTATGGATGTGCTGAGAGAGGACATGCAGGTGGTTGGTGTGATAGAGCAAGATGTAGAGGACAGGAAGAAATGCAAACGGATGATCCGCTGTGGCTACCCCTAACGGGAACAGCTGAAAGAAGATGATGATATACACATATATATATATATATATATATATATACATATATATACACTAATTTGTATATATTACTGTGTTACAATGGTTGACTATGTTAAATAACATGCATGGGTTATGGATTTAAATATATATGTAGGCTGATGGTGCAGTTATCATCTTTGTCACATTGTTATTTGAAATTTTATGGTGATTATTGTTCAGTTTGTTTTTGAAGTAGATTCGAGAATGTTTGGATGTGATATCTTGTTTAGATGATAAGGTGTTATTTATATTGCATTAATTCAGTTCTTAACACTATTCTCTTTATTTAGTTCTTGTAAGTACAGGAACATGGATTTGGTGACTATATTACCGGGACTTTCAGTAGATAGACATGATTTACAGGTATTTGGTTTAGCTGAACCCAATAATATGGGGGATAACGTTATTCGTGTTCCTGCCAGCTGTTGTAACCAGTTATTTTGTAAATTAACAAAAAAATATGATAATTCTTCGTACCAATGTTTGGCATTTGAAACTATTTAAAGCCTATATGACTAAGAACATTACCCCAAGGGGGCTGAGAATTCGGATACAGCCATTAGTGGGTCATATTGATGATAAATTAACTGAAGATTGGGTGAAGGCTCAACAGAGTGTCTCTATGAGTTTTGTTAATATTGTGTCTTCTTATTATGAGCGCATGATTGATGCTAATATTTTGGAGCTTCAATCAATCTGTGAAGAGGTTAAGACTTATGAAAGTGAAACCTATTACAGGACATGCCTTAATAAGCAAGCTAAGGATTTATTATTACTTGAGAAACATTTAGGGGACAAAACAATCCATAAATTTAACAGAGATATGGAGGACTATTAACAAGGTAAGCCTTTTGGCTTCAGAAAAAGTTTTAAATTTTCTGATCTAGATACTACCTCAACCAAATATAAGAGAAAAAGATCTAGACCTATTAAAAAAAAACAAAACCGGTTATAGTAGTAGCTCGGGTGAGGATTCATCAGCCACAGATATAGAACATGGGAATACTCAAGGGTCCCCCACTCGCAAAAACAACGTAGCATTGATTACCCTTTAGGTCTAATAAATGCAGGGGAGGTAGAAAACATAGAAAAAATAGACACTGTGGAAACTCTTTACAAGTATTATCATTTCATTAATTGACTTTTACAATGTGCATAATATTTCATCTGTAGTTTTAACAGAAGCTGAACAGTTTGAATTATGCCCCTGTTTTTCTTGTGAATGAAGATAGTGTGTCAGATGATATTTTGACATTTTGCTGATTATTTAATTTGAAGTTATATTTTGGTTTAAAGGAAAACTCTCAAAGATCGACTGATTTCAGAAGTCCACTTTTATGTCCCCAATGAACAAACATGTTTCAGTATTTTAAGAGTCAGTGCTCAAAGATCTACATTTCAAGATTAATCAATATAGAATATTGAATCATAACTTGTCAGCTGCAGAGCAACAGGCACTCACTAATCTGAAAAAGAATACTAATATAGTAATTTTACCAGCTGACAAGGGTGGGGCAGTGGTTATAATGGATTCCAGTTATTATTATTTTGAGGCTTGTAGACAACTAAAGGATGCCAGATATTATAAACATATGCCACTTGACCCCAATAGCAAATTCATAAAATAAATTGATTCATTTCTTCAACAGGCAGTGGAGGAAGGAATAATAAGTGATTCTGTAGCGCAGCATTTAAGAGTTGTAGATCCTCAGAAGCAGCATTTATATCTGCTGCCAAAAATTCATAAGAATTTGGATAAGCCACCAGGGAGGCCTATTGTTTCTGGCATAGACTCTTTGAGTGAGCCTTTGTCATTTTTTTGACTAAATATTTACAGCCGTTACTTAAATTGGTTAGATCAAGAATTTAGGACACCACCCAATTCTTGAAAATAATATCTGACATGCAGTTGGATTGGAACTGGATATTATGTACATTAGATGTAACGGCTTTATATACCAACATACCTCATTGGGCAGGTCTTCAAGTATTACAATATTGGTTGGGTAAAGCAGATATATATTCTCCAGGATTTAACACATTACTGGTATGTATGGCTGAACATGTTTTGACTAAAAATGTTTTTTACTTTCAGGGGCAATGTTATTGGCAAGTACAAGGAATGGCTATGGAAGCTTCTTTTGCTCCCATTTATGCCGACTTATTTATGGGATTTTTGGAAGATCAGTTAATATATGATAGCTCACATAATATTTTCATGGGAGAATTAGATATCTGGAGAAGATATCTTGATGACTGTTGGGTGGTACGACAAGTTGATTAAACATATTTATTGGAATTTATTCAATATCTTAATGATAATAAAAGGGATATTGAGTTTACACTTAATTGGAACCTTCAAGAAATAAATTTTCTAGATGTTACTACCACTAGAAATTCTGATAATACCCTAAGTTCACAAGTTTTTTACTCCCAGTGCAACAATTTATTTGCAACTAGTTTTCATTTGTGTCACATCATTAAGAATATACCAAAGTCACAATTTTTACGTATTAAACATATTTGCTCTACCCAAGATAGTTATCAGCATTATCAAGAAGACCTGAGTCATAGATTCCAAGCTAGAGGCTATCAATATAAGAATATTGTAACTGCCAGTAACTGGGCTTCGGCACAAAATAGATCTGACTTATTGGAATTGTGGGATTGATCCAGTTGTGACATGGATGCCATTAGGTTTGTTATGACGTATGGTAGAAATATCAATATAATCAGGGACATTATGAATCATATTTGGAGTATTTTACTAGCTAATGAAGAACTTTCCAAAGTTCCTGCACCTAGATGTCTATTTTTTTACCGTAGGGGGCATACCCTTGGGTCATACTTTAATCACTATAAGTATGGCAATAATACCTACCATTTTGTTCAACAACTTACACTAACTGGGGATAGATTGGTTGGTTCCTTCCCCTGTAGCCATTGTTCATTCTGTAAGTTCATGCTTAAATCTAAACATTTTTCAAGCAGGAACACAAATAAAGTTTATGATATTAAATTCTTTGCTAATTGTGGTACAGACTGGCTAATTTATTTAGCAACTTGTTCCTGCTCATCTTTTTATATAGGTCAAACTTCCCATCCATTACAGATATGTATTCCCAAACCTTTTAGTGATAGAACAAATGGACATCCAGTACTTTATATAAACATGCTGTCACACACAGTTCAGGCAGATTTACTTTTATGGCAATTGATACGATTCAGGGGGATAGAACAAACAAGTCAGGATGGCATGGTTTATTAAATAAAAAAGAAAGAATTTGGATCATAAAGCTAGGTGGATGTTTTTATCCAGGTCTTAAGACCAATTATAGGTAAGATTAGGGAACTGATGACATTAGCACGTGTTTTATATTGTGACAATTAAGATATAAATTGTTGCATTTGTTTTTTGATGTAGTTGTCACTAAGGAAGGCAGGTTTGCCAAAACCGGTTTGATTTTTTTGGTGTTGTCACAATAAATAATGAAATATTTACTCATTTGGTGCTGGCCTCTTTTTGCATTTGAATTTTGATATTTTGGCTAGTTGCACCAGCCGTACTTGTGAGGGCTGTTTTGGATAAATAGAAAACTCACCTCGGGGATCACTCCAGTGGCTCTTGAAGAACAGATGCAGACAAATAAAGAAATTCAATATCTAAACTAGGCTTCACTATATTCCTTACTGAATCTAAGAGAATCATTATTCTTTACTTAGCAGAGCAAGGCAGATGATGTGGTGAATGGTCATTCTTGTTGTTAGGCCCAAAGCAAAATACAAAATGTTCAGTCTCACTAAGAGACTTTTCAAAATAATGACTGAAATATTACCTCTGGGATAGCGTGCAGAAAAACATTACTTTTGTCATCTGACTTCTTGTTCCCATGCAAAACCCCTATTACTGGAAGCTGGCAGGATTTAGCACCTACCTGTAAAAATACACACACACAAGGGCTTTTGCTCAGATCTGTGGCAGGTGGAAGTCATAAAACAATTGTATACTTCTACACTTCCAGAGTAGTCATTAGTTCACCCAAGACAATGCAGAAAGATTCCTAGTACAGACTTTGTTTATCTGGCTGCATTGAAACCTGTGAGATAGCATCTTTATGGTCTAGCCTATAAAGTAATTTAATTTCAGATATATTTTAAAGTTTGCTGGGATGATAGGTTAACCTCCTGTATTCCAGTTTCCTCTGTTAAAACATATACACTTAAACAGTTGCAATAGTGCATGTACATTTTTGTTCTTTCCAGCTGGGCACATTGTGGATACATTTCAAACACATGCCTTTCCAACACAAATGTCTGTACAAATCAGTTTGATATACACATGACATACATTTCTAATACATTTTAACACCAACATCTTGTATGACATACAGGTCTAATACATTTATAACACAAGAATCGTGTATAAATCAATTCAATATTCAATTCAATATTCACAAATGATATATAATCATTTACGAAATTCCAGCTAGCTGTGCTGGCAGTACCTCCTTTCATCACAAAAGGTTTTGAAGGGCAGGGCTTTTTTCTGGTTGCTTAATTATTTGATGAGGCATGGGCAGTTGCTTGCATACTAAGAGATCGGTCAGTTGGTTGTATGCTAAGCGATCGGTCAGTTCTAAACAGGAGAGCTGTCTTACTGCTAGGCAATGATAAGATTTATAAGTTCATTTTGTGGCAAACTTTGCAATTTTATTGTAGCAGGTCACAAGCTTACTTAAGTCTGATTTCTTTAGATAGGTGAGAATTGAAGAAGCATAGAGGAGGGTGGAGACAAGGTAAGTTCTGGCAATGGTGACCTTTGTGTTGTTTGTTAGAAACTGTTTATTTCTGTATAGGGTACCAATTTTTTTATGGATTTTCTTTATTGTCTGAGCGACGTGAATATCAAATTCCAGGTTACTATCAATGATCACATTGAGAAATTTAGTCTGGCTTACTGGAGAAATAATTGTATTATTTATAGATGAGATATTCAAAGAAGGGTTAGTGTCAATGGTTCTTGTAGGTTAAAAAAACATAAGCATAGTCTTATTGGAATTAAGAAGATTCTGTGCATTGACTAGCCAAGATTCTACTGCTGAGAAGGACTGCTGTGTTAGGTGTTAAAGTTGTATCAGTTTTACAGCAGTGCAAACATAAGTGGAATCGTCAGCATACTGGAGAAGGGATACATGCAAGGTAGAGGTGTGAAGGTCCTTAGTAAATAATGTGAAGGGAAGAGAACCAAGGATAGAACCTTGAGGGTCTCCCAGAGTAACTGCCTATAGAGGAGAGAGGTTTTGCTGTAATTTTACAACTTGTTTGCATCCAGTTAGACAATCCTGGAACCATGCAAGTGCAGAATGGCTGAATTTGAGTTCAGGAAGTGTGTTTAGGAGTTTGTTGTGAGAGACAGTGACAAAACTTTGGATATATTGAGAAAGATGGAAGATACTAGGTAACCATTGTGCCATTGTGTCTATACTGACTGATGATGCTAGTGAAGGACATAAGAACACTAGCAGTGCTGTGGTTTGGTCAGAATTCATGCTGAGCGTCAGACAGAAGGTTGTCAGTTAATAGATCTTTTAGTAATGGAGAATAGATGCATTGCTCTAAAATTTTTGATAATGGTGATAGCATTGCTATAGGATGATAGTTGGACAGCTCTGTTGAGTTTCTGCCTGTATACAATGGAATAATATGTGATACTTTCCTGATAGTTTGCACATTATGTTCAGAGATGGATCAATTGATGTGGATGGATACTGGATACAAGATGACTTCAGGTGAGATTTTAAGATACAATGCAGGTAAATGATCACCTGCAAGGGTTGTTGGTATAAGCCTGTTTATATTTTTTATGGTATCTGTAGGGATTGGTAGGAATGAGGAAGTATTGCTGTCCTGACTTGTTGTTATATGAGGTGGTAGGGGAGGTGAGCAGTTGTTATTTGCAAGGGCTAAGATGGATTCTGTGAAATATTTATTAAATTGAGTTGCTATGCTGTCTTTAGTATTGGTGACTGATGAAGAGGGTGTTTTAGGTAGTTCTGGTTGTAGGATTTTCTTTATTGCCGACCAGAATTTTTGTGATTAATTCTGATGTTTGGTTTGGATATTGCCATAATAGTTAATTTTGTGTCTGATTTGCCTTTTGGCTTTGTTCCTTAGTTCTGAAAATACCTGATTATTTGCTGTTGTTTTGTTAGTGTGCTACACTTCCAAAGCTTTATCTCTTGTTTTTAATAGTGATCTTGTCTCCCTGGTTAACCATGGTGCACGACTGGATTTTATTCTTATTATCTAAGGAGAAGCTAGCTTGTCTAAGACATTAAGAAAAGTAGTGTTAAAATAATTTATGGCTTGCTGTAGAGGGAAATATTTGAGAGGTGACCAGTTATGGTGTATGATTTCTTTAGGGCTAAAGTTTCTTTTATTACAAATCTAGTGCTAGGTGTTAAATTTCAAAGAATTTGCATGGTCTCTAAGAAGGCAGGTAGGAGATGGTTGCTAAGGGTCTCTGGTAGACAACCTGTCTGTAGAGAGGGAATGGGTCTGTTGGTTGAGATCAAGTCCAAGATAGACTGCCTTTTAGACTTTTGGTCTATCCTAAATGGAGAATAAATTAGTTGGGTGAAGCCATGGAGGTTTATGATATTGTCACAGGTGTACCAATCAAGGTTAAAATCACCCTTGATAATTGTTTCTTGAGGGAGAGTTTTTGATGTCCAATGTAGAACATGTTTGACAGTGGAGAGGTTGTTACCGGGAGGAATGTAGGCACCAGCTATATTTAAGTGTTTTCTATAGTTTATTGTAAGACTAGTAAACCTTATTTCTGCATCATTGAAATCAGTGGTGGCTTGATTTGTAGATTCTAGAGTGAGGTTATCAAAGGATCATGGAAAGTTACTAGGCTGAAGGTCCATACAAGCCTAGCCAAATTTATTCTTGTTACCACGATCAGCACCTATTGCCCCTGTCCAACAGGGACACAGGTGAAACCCCTGGGGTGAATTTACATTTACCCTTCCAATCGTCCAGATTGTGTTTGAAGAGAGCCAATGAGGTGCTCTGTTTTATGTGATGTGGGAGCCTATTCCAAAGGCATGGTAACTTCTGGGAGACAACTCTGTACCTTCAGCAAGTGCTACTGATGTCATATACCAGATTTAGGTCCTTAGACTCTGTAACCCATGTGACAATTGACTTCTGGATGTGCAGCATTTCCAGTAAAGCAGGGTCAGAGATCACCTTATATGCAAGGCACAGATCACCTCTGAGTAGTCTGTATGAAACAGTATAAAGTGACAGTGATTTCAGCTGATCCACATAGGATAGTTGCTGAAAACATTGACTTTTCCTTGTGGAGAACCTCTGTGGTTTCTGCAATTGCTGCAGGTCCTTTGAAAGGTACATACCAAAAGGGGTACTGTACTCAAGTATTGGCTTAATAGGTGAAGAGTACAGGGGAGGTGCTAACTTCTCCTTTTCTCAAGTTAATGCCCTTACTTATGAGATGAGCCATATAGAATGCTCTTCTTACTACTGTGGAGACATGGGGGTCAAAGGCAAGGTTGCTCTCAACCTGAGTGCCCAGATCTCTCACCACTGACTGTGTACTTAGGGTCGTGCCATTCATGTGGTAATGCAGGAACATTGCGCTTACCGAAAGGGATGATAATACATTGCTTTGCATTGAGTTTGAGGTCATGACTTTGGCACCAATCATTTATGTGCGCAAGACCTTCTTGAAGGATGATGGCATAATTTGAAGATTCTATGAGCACACTCACTTTGCAGTTATCAGCAAACTTTATCATCCACAGTCCCTTGGTTTTAACGTGTACTTCGGAGAACTAGATTTCAAACAGTAGAGGTTTCAGGACCTATCCCTGTGGAACACCACTAGTACGGGTCTCTGTTGGAGGTGGATTCTCCTATTTTGACTGTATGGGCTCTATCAGTGAGGCAGTTTGCAGCCCACTTTGCAATAGAAGGGTTGATATCTTGCTGGGAGAGTTTCTCAATGATGCCTGAGTAAGGGATAGTGTCAAATGCCTTGACTAGGTCTAGGTAGGCTGTATGCACAAATTTCCCCTCGTACAGGGCCCTGGTGACTGTCTCAAAGAAGTCCACTAGGTTTAACAGGCATGATCTCCCCTTGACAAATCCAAACTGGGTAGGATCTAGTGTTTGGAGATTACCTATATGTTTGTCGATAAGGTTCATGATGGTTCTGTCCATGACTTTGCAGACAAGGCTAGTCAGGCTAATAGATCTGTAGTTCCTGGGGTCAATATAAACACCACCTTTGTGCAAGGTGATAAAAGTGGCTGTTTTTCATTCAGCTGGGACAAAACCAATACATAAATGAAATGCATACCCAATGATGATGCTAATTTTTGTATGAGCCCATGTAAGATGCAGCTTGGGATGTTATCAGGTTCCACTGATGCTGAGTTTTTGGCCTTAGAGAGGACAATTACAACCTGGACTTTAGACATACAAGGTAGGGGACAAGTTGTAGGGATATCATGAGGTATGTGTGGCTGGGACAGGGAAGTGAAGATTTCCACCAAGCCTGTCATAAGAGGTTAGCTATGTCCAGCGGCTCAGTATATTGTTATCATTATCTACCCGTTCGGAGCAAATCGGGACCTCAACTTTAACTTACGGATGTAAAAAACAAAAAACAAAAATGGAAACCAGTGTCAAAAGTGCAAACCACCCTAACTATACCAAAACAAAACAGACACTGCAGAGGTGCATAAGCCACAAAAACACCACCGAAGGGACTAGGAAAGCTTTAATAGACCATGAAAAATAAAGCAGAGAAATACATTAAACGCTTAACTTTATCACGGCGTTTTTCATGTCAAACGTTGGGACTTCTTCAGATAAATGTATTCAGTACAAGCCACTTAAATCTCTCTAAAAATTCCATTAAAATCATTATAATATAACAGTAATAAAATAATAATTGAATAAATACAGAACATTGCAAATTAAAATAAAAAAAGAATGCCCGACAAACTGTCATGTGTAATAGAAGGTTCCAATACCCTAATCTACTTCTATTGAATTCATTATTAACTTCATATTAAAAAAGCATTACAAGGGAAACCATTATGAATGTTTGTAATATAAAAACTAAATACAAACATATACCGAAACATATAAAAAATAATAAAACCTCAATATAAGAGAAAAGATGAACAGAGAAAACCACATTTTATCCTGTGCTATCCTCTTATGGCCATTTTATGTAAATATCACTTCAATATATTAATTGGTCTAACACTCAGGATATTATCACCAAAAAAAAAAGATTTGCTTGCAAGAATATTCTGATGTATATAGCATTCCTTCCTATGCTCTTTGATGCAGATGGAATTAGCCTCATTTGTCAGCAAAGAGAAAACTCCCTTCAAAAGTATCCCATCAGATAATTTCCTGTTTATTAGTTTTTCTTTTGTGCCCTTCACATCTCAGAGGTCAGGAGTTAAACCTGTCTTATTGCTGGTGTGTACAGATAGAAAAGTATCATAATCTGGAAGGTGCATAAACATATTTGTATAAAACACATTATTACCTCCTTCCAAACATTCTTGTACACACTTTATCTATTTATCAAGTTGTTTATTTAGTGGTTTATTTACATACATATTGCTGATCTATGTTCCTACTTGACAGAACCTGTTTCCTTGGAGATGTTAAGGAGAACAGTTCCATAAAAATATTATCATAACTATAATTTAAGTTCACAACCCTCACATAGTCCAATGTATGAAAGCAAGACATATTTCAATCACACTGTTAATATTTCAAAGTGATTTTCAAAGATGGGGGTAGATACACTCATTGTTTCTTTTAAGTTACCAATATTTTGAATCTTTTGCATATTAGTCTAGACCGACATCTGTGAAGAAAACTTGCACAAGACTTGGTATTTCCCTGTCTGGCAGCATCCTTTCACTGAAATAATTGTGGAACTAATCATGGTAAACTCAACTGCAACTATGAGCCTGGACTGATCTGTGAAAGACAACCCACCACACTCACAATTAAGGCTCTCTACTGGCAGTGATAAAAAAGACTCTGATAAGAAAATATCAGTTATGTGTCTATTACTTATTAGTAAAGTTGTTCAGAAGGTGATGCATACTGAAGGGGAATTCTAGGTTTAATTTCTCCAAGTCTTTTGGGTTTCCAATACCATGATGGGAATGAACCCCATTCTTAAGTCAAAGTATGATTAAAGTTTATGAAATTAGTTTTGTTTCATCTTTGATGTTAGCCAGAAGTGCTCTTTGCAGCATCCGCAATGTGCCCAATAATGACGTCTTCTGCAATTTGTATACAGTTACATGTATTGGTAACATATCTAAATACAACTGTAGATTCTTTTTTAAAAGACCCATTGCTCCTACTACTACTGGAACCTTCTTCCACATTGCTCTCATTTCTCCCTGCAAATTCTGATATTTTATGACTTTGTGTCTCTGTGCAAGCAATACACTGTAGTCATTGGGTGTGGAGATTTCAATGATCAATGCTACTTTCTTCTTCTTTTCATAGACTACTATATCTGGTTTTCTAGCATCTGTCTTTTGAACTGTTGCTAATGGGTGATCCATAAAACCTTCTGGACTGTATTTAGAAAGGGCCCACCTTGCAGTACCTGGTGCCCCATCAGCATCCATGCAGAGGACCTTTCCAGTCATAAGTAAGTTCTCTATTTTTATTTAATTTTCCAAGTGTTTTGGGTTTCTAATACCATGATGGTAATGGACCCCATTCTTAAGTCAAAGTATGATAAAAGTTCATTAAATTAGTATTCTTTCCATCTCTGATGTCAGCCAGATGTGCTGTTTGCAGCACTCACAATGTGCCCGGTAATGACTCCTTCTACAATTCATATGGCATTACATTTGTCAGTAGTATATCTAAATACCAGTGTAAATTGTTTTATATGAGGCTCATTGTTCCTACTACTATTGGACCTGTCTGGGTATCCTTCTTCCACATTGCCCTTGTTTCTGCCTGCATATCCTGGTATTTTACGACTTTGTGTCTCTCTGTATGTTAGACACTGTAGTCATTGGGTGTAGCAATTTTAATGATCAATGCAATGTTTGTCTTCTTTTCATAGACTGTTATATCTTGTTTTCTCACATACATTTTTGAACTGCTGGCAATGGGGTGATCCCATGTGATATAAACTTCATTCTCTATGATGCTTTGTGGCTCACATTTTCAATGCTTCTCATTTACTTCAATATCGTAAAATCTGCACAATCCTCAATGCAACATTATTATTATGCATTTCAGTATACAGGTCCTCTGCCATTAGTGTATCACACCCAGCAACAAGATGTGAAACTGTTTCCAGTTTTGTTTTAAAGAACCTTCTTTTGTTTTTGTCTCCCACATGTTCAGTGAACTTTGTAAACCAATGTGTACATAGTCCACTATCCTGGGCTACTATTATTAATATTTCATCTGTTGGTTTAAATTCACCTCTCCTTAACTATTACTGCATCACATCCTGGTTGACATGAAGTTGTTGCAGACATTTTCTGTACTTGTAACTATATTTACACCTTTTCTCACATTCCATACCTTCTCATCTGATCTGTCACCTTATATTCTTTCCTTTGATTTTTGACACATTCAGTTGCTACTTGATTTTTGTCTACTTCTGATTTTGTTCCATTCCCACTTGAGACCAATGTGCTTCTTCTAAACAAAGCAGGGAAGTCATCTTAGATTTGTTCTCTTCATGTTTCAGAACTTTCACTCTGTTTGGATGTGATGAGATCAGCAGATATGTATGCAGTCCTATAATGGCAGATCTATGCATGTAACCAGTTTTGACAAGGCCCGTACCTCCTTCAGAATGAGAAATATATAATCTCGGTTTGCACTGATTTTCATTTATCATTTGATAAGCCTGAAGCATCTTCTTGTTTTTCTGCTCAACTGATCCAATACCTTTGGGCCAGACACGACCTAAATATTATTTTCTTCTCTTCCTTTCTCTCTCCTCTCTTCCTTCTTCCTTCTCTTTCAGTTGCTTATCTTTTCCCCCTTTCCTTTTGTCCCTTCTCTTATTAGGCAAAGTACCAGTTACTTCTCAGATAGCTCCCTACTTTTACACCATTTCCTAATCTCCCCCAACTGGAAAATCTCTTTCCTTGCTCTTAGTCTTTTGCCAGTATTGAAGATGCTTAACATCTTTACCATTGCTTATCACTGTGACAAAAGGCGGTACTGCCAGCACAGCCGGCTGGAATATTTTTGGTAATTATATGCCATTTGTGAATATCAAAGTAATTTAAGCAAGATGCTGGTGTTACAAATGTATTAGAACTGTATGTCATATAAGATGTTTGTGTTGCAAATGTATTAGAACTGTATGTCATGTGTATATCAAACTGCTCTGTGCAGATGTTTGTGTTGAAAAGGTATTTGCAAAGTGCTGTGTTTAAAATGTATCCACAGTGTGCCCTACTGGAAGAGAACAGAAATGTATGTGCACTATAGTAACTGTTTTAGATGTATATATTTTAACAGTGAAAACTGGAATACAGGAGGTTAACTTCAGTCCAGCAAACTTTAGAAAAATATCTGAAATTAAATTGCTTTATAGGCAAGGCCATAAAATATGGTATCTTTCAGTTCTCAATGCAGCAAGAGAGATAAAGTGTGTACTGGGAAGCTTTCTGTATTGTCTTTAGGGTGAGCTAATTATTAGTCTTGAAAGCATGACGGAATCCAATTGTTTTATGAATTCCAGAATCTGCCAAAGATCTGAGCAGAAGTACTTCTCTATATATTTTTACAGGTAGTTGCTAAATGCTGCCAGCTTCTAGCAATAAGGTGTTTGGCCTGGGAACTAGAAGTCAGATGACAAGACGTGATGTCATTCTGCAACCTATCCCAGCAGTAATATTTGAGATATTATTTTGAGAAGTCTCTAAGTGAGACAGAGCATTCTGCATTCAATCTTGGACCTGACAACAACTACAAGAACCATTCATCACATCTGGCTTGCTCTATTAGTAATTCTCTTAGATATACTCAGAAATATAATGCAGCTTAGTTTATATATTTTCTTTATTTGTGTGACCCCGTATTGCAATGTTATTTTAAATATTTCCTGTGGTTTTGAATTCTGATGTCACTGTGAATATATATTTAGTATTGTCATGCTCTTTTATTATTTATTATTACATATATGTAAACTTTTCATTTTGGCTGATCTGTGTAGAGATATTTAAGTTTTGAGAGTACTTGCATATTTATTTGGTGACACTGCATGGGCCACTCCTAATTACTTGCTCTTGGTCAAACTGCCATTTGTATTAGTATTAATATTACACAGTAAGATTAGACACCTTTTTATTAAGAGCCTAAATGTAGTTGATAAGGAGTGACTGGTGGCAGGGGAAACTACTTTGTAGTCTGGGCAGAAGGGGGCATAGCTAGTAAACAAGTGCCAGCCTTTCCCAGGTGTGTGTGTGTGTGTGTGTGTGTGTGTGTGTGTGTGTGTGTGTGTGTGTGTGTGTGTGTGTGTGTGTGTGTGTGTGTGTATCAATCAAACTTCACTGTGTGTGTGTCAGCTACTTGGACACGGACATGAAGAACTGGTTGGACAGAGAGGGTGTTGGAGGTTTTAGCTTGGTAATGGAACTTGAGATTTCAACTTGATAGCTGTGCCAGTGGGAAGTGTTACTGGGGATCTGGAGAAAGAGGGAGAAACTAGCCCCGAACCGACTGTGGCCTCTTTTTGCTCTTAGGGGAAATTGCACTTGATGTAGAGAGCTGCATCTAGAAATACTGTGTGTGTATCTGTTATCCTCCCAGTGAACATCCCCCACTGTTGCCAGTGGTGAGGACTGAGACTCCTTGATTACTGGTCCAGTGGTGGGTTATCACAATCACTGTTTATTGTAGTTTACTAGGTGATCAATATCCTATGACTGTTGTTCAATATTCACTGTATGATTTTGTGATCTGACTTTTATTTATCTTATATGTTGATTCTATTATTTGTTACTGCACTTCATGTGATAATATTATGTAGTTTATTAATTTAACTATGTAAGTTAGAAGTTTTCTCCCTGGGTCTCCACTGAAAATGGGATTCATGCCCAGTCGGACTTTCCCAATAAACAAATGCCAAATAAATAAATTTACCCCAGAACCATAAATTAGAACAGGAAGAGCAGACTGGTTTATATCTGAGATGTCAAGGCTGCTTTCAGTATTAATTATAGTTTTCTTCATTGAGTTTTGTTTGCATTTGTTCATGTTTTATTGATGATCCCTCATCAGTTTCAAAATATTTATACACTCCTTCCTGCTCAAGTTCCTTTACATCCCACTCCTCCCAGATTGATATTTTCTTGGTGCTGCAGTTTTCCTGCTTTAAAGGTTGCTTTTGCACATTTATCAAGACCAAATGACATACTTACAGTATATCATCTGAGAAAGTTATGGCCACTTCCAGTTGTGCATTCAGCCTCTCATCTGATGAACTATACCGTTTTAAATCATCCACAAAAAGAAGATAAGAAGTCTTTACACTTGTTTTCTGGTAGTCAGATTGTAGCCATGACTTAATCTATTAAGTAGACAGCTTAATGGTTAAGGGAAATACTTGCAGCTGTGACACTCTGTAATGTCCCATTTGAATTTTTATCCTTGGGGTAATAATTTGTCCGTTATAATGGCTTAGCTGCAAAGTGGTTTGCCACTGTTTCATGATCACTGTAATATAGTTAATCAACGTAGGGTATATCTTATACATATGTTAGCACTCCTTTATCCATGAATAAACAATGCTGTCAAATCCTTTCTTGTAATCTATCCATGCCATACTTAGATTCTTCCCCTTTTTACAGATCTCCCTTATGACTTTATTTAACAACTTCCACCCTTTTTGTTCTACTGACATGATTAAGTTTTCTTTTAAATGACTATAAACTCTGTCAGCATCCGATTCAGTGCTATAGTTTATACATTGTCAGAAGGCAAGTTATTGGTCTATAGTTTCTAAAATATCTTGCTGGTTCACTCTTAAGGAGAAGTATTGTTTTCCTGTTGTTAACCAAGTTGGCATCTGTTCAGGGTATGCATATAAATACTTCTTACTCAGGGCTAAATTTTCAAATAAGATGTTAATACTTTTAGCCAGGAGTTGGATATTACATCTGGGCCTAAGTTTTTCCAGTTTTTGCTTCAATTTCTCTGGCTGTTACTTCCTCAACTTCTTACTGATTATCTTTATGTTCCACAGGGTCTTCATACACATTTATTTTCCCAAAATGTGTCTAATTCTTTTTTGTTTGGTGTTTATATTTCTTTTGATTTCTTTCCCAGTTCTCTATAAATCTTTTTTATCATGAAAGAATTATTTTGTGCTTTTCCTTTATATTTATCGTATATTTTTTAACCTTTTCTGCCTGTCCCGATATATTTAATTTATTATTTGCAATAACGTACAAAAGATCCTGGACTATTCTAATACTATGCATTGCTTTTATTACCTCTGTCTTTCTAAGTATATTTATTAATCTGTTCCTTCTTCCATACTTTTCTAACAGTGACATTTCTTGTCTTAACTGGTTTATAATTTTATTTATTTAGTACTTCCTTGTTGGCATTTGATTTCTTCCCTTACAGCCCTGTATTTTTGTTATAAGACTTTATCTGTTATTAATTTATTTTTATTTAACATTTGTTTACTGGGAAAGTCTGACTTGGAACGAGTCAATTTTCAGTAGAGGCCCAGGGAGAAATTATCCAGACACATCTCTTTGGAATGTGGGAGGAAACCAGAGGACCCAGAGGAAACCCATAGGAATGCAGGAGAGACATGCAGACTCTGCACAGAAGGCACCCCAGCTGAGAATCAAGCTAGAGAGCCTCTTACTGTGAGGTAACAAGACTAACAACTGCACCACTACACCATCCTATATTTAGCTGCGTAGTAAAATATCCTATTTACTTTTGCTATATCACATGAATTTCTGTTAATAGTCTTGATTATTGTGTTTCTTTATTTTATCAGTTGTCTAACATTTTAGGTCTTATTGACTTTCTCTAATCTATTTCTTTTGCTAATGTTAATATGTTTATCCAACTCTATTAAATCAAGCAGCTCTTCCCTTAAACCTTTTTCATCTAAACTGAGGGCACATTCTTTGTTCTCTGTTTCCTGCGGGCATTCTATAGAAGGTTCCAGAACATCTTCCTGTGGCGTATTCTCCTCAGTTGCATCCTGTGTCATCCGTTGCTCTTTCATATGGGAACTCACTGCCCTATCAGTTAGCAACATTGACTGTGTTAGAGTTGCCACCATTTCCTGTTCCTTCCCAGGCTGTATGACTCCAACTGAACTTTTGTACTGGTTTCCTACTGAAGGCTCCAGAGTATGTTCATATGGCAACACATCAGATGCTTCCCATTCCGTCTGCTTCTCCTTAATTTGGGAGCTCACTCTTCCATCGCTGTGATGTTACCAGGTTTAGGTTTTCTACACTAAACCCTTGACTTCACAGATAATCCATAACTTCAGCTTCTGTTTCTTTAAGATTCTCATTACTAATCCTCTTTTCTACTAACCCCTTTTTGCTTTCTTACTTTTTTGTATTTTTAAATTTTCCATATCTGCATACCTTTGTATTTCCCCTTCAGATATCTTTGGTGCTGCTTTTTGTATCGAATAGTTTTGCTTTCTATTTTGCATAAATCTGGCACCAGGTTAAACCTCTATTTCTTTCCCATGTCCATATTCCTTCTTCAGATGTCTCCTGTTCCTTCTGTTTCTCCTTACTTGGGGGACTCATTGTTCCATCCTGCTGTGATATAACCTGTGTTAGACTTTCTACACTAAATCCTTCACTTCACAGGTATTCCATAATATCATCCTCTATTTGTTCAACTTCTGCTTTACTAATCTTCTGTTCTATGCCAGGGAAAGATTATGTCTCAGAAGTCTGTATGACACAGAATAAAAAGGCTTTGAGGTGATCAGCTCTACTTTATGATGAGCTGGGTGAGGGCTGAATCCAGGGGTATGATTACCTCTGCGGACATAAATCTCATGCCCATGCTTATAATGTGATCAACATAAAAGGATTTTTTAGTACCTTAGGCACACAGTCAAAGACTAGATTACATGTATTCTCATGTCCCTGGCTAGTGGATCAACTTTTAGGTGTGGTTTATTGATGACATAGTTGCCCAATAATGACTCCTTCTGCCATTCGTATGGAGTTACATGTACTGGTAGCATATCTAAATATAATTTTAGACTCTTTTTTTATAAGACCCATTGCTGCTAGTACTATTGTAACTGTCTGGGATTATTTCTTCCACATTGGTCTTGTTTCTGCCTGCAAATCCTGACATTTCATGACTTTGTGTCTCTCTGTACACAAGACACTGTAGCCACTGGGTGTGGCGATTTCAATGATCAATGCTACTTTTGTCTTTTTTTCTTTGACCACTATATCAGGTTTATTAACATCTATCTTTTGAACTGTTGATAACGGATGATTCCCATGCGATGTAGGTTTCTTCATTTTCTATGATGCTTTGTGGCTCATGTTTCCAGTGTTTTTCAGACACTTCAGTACCATAATGTTTATACAATCCCCAGTGCAACAGTCTTGCCACATTATTGTGCCTTTCAGTATACAGTCCTTCCGCCATTAGTATGTCGCAACCAGCAACAAGGTGTGCAACTGCTTCCAGTTCTGTTTCTCTCAAATGTTCAGTGGACCTTGTAAACCAACGTGTACACATCCCATTATCTTGAGTCACCAATATTAACCTTTCAACTCTTGGTTTGAATTCACCTCTACTCAACCATTCCTGCATTCATTCCTGATCAACATGAGGTTCCTCCAGAAGTTCTCTATACCTGCAAATATATTTATGCTGGGTGCTGTCATCAATTCCCCCTAGCGATGTGGACATCCTCCAAGACGGTCTCACTTAGACAAGTGACTGGTGCCAGAAACATAGCCTGAAGCTGAATACCAAAAAATGCATCATCATCCCCTTTGGGGAGAGTGATGCCTCCACAAATTATCACATTAATAACAATGTCTTAAGCACTCAATCAGTGGTGAGGGATTTGGGCACCCAGGTTGATAGCAACCTGACTTTTGACCAGCATGGTGCTTCCTTGGAATGGAAAGCTTTCTACATGGCCCACCTCATAAGTAAGGGTATCTAATCCAGGAACAAGGATGTCATAACATCCCTGTATTATTTTCTTATGAGGCCCATTATTGAGTACAATGCACCTTTCAGCGTGTACCTCGCAAAACACATGCAGCAGCTGGAGAGATCACAGAGGTTCCTCACCAGGAGAATCCAGGACCTCAAACACATACCATACACAGATAGGCTAAAAACCTTATCCCTCTACTCAGTTTCATACACACTCCTCAGAAGTGACCTCTGTCTGGCATACAAGGCAATCATGGACCCCAACTTGATGGAACTGCTGCATATCCACAAGTCGAGCTCCACTCGAGTAACCTGCATGCATGGTCTCAACCTAGTCTGTGACATCAACAAGACTTGATGGTGGGACAGATTTGTGTCCCAGAGACTCCCTTATCTATGGAATAGACTTCCTCTCCACATCAAGCAGAGTATCCCTTTACCCCTTTTTAAGCGTAACCTGGATAAGTGGATGGAAAACAGAAAATATACTCCTAGAATTCCACCCAAGTCCCTGATGGACAGGGGCATTGGATGCTGATTTGTTCTAAACATGGGCTAAACTCTTGGCTAGGCTTATAAGGGCCTCAGGGCCAATAGCCTAGTTATCTCCTATGATCCACATTTCTTGCCTTCTCATCTGGTCCTTCACCTTATATTCTTTCTTTTGTTTTTTGGCACATTCAGTTGCCGCCTGATTTTTATCTACTTCTGGTTTGATTTCCATTCCTGTTTGATGCCGATATACTTCTGCTAAATTAAGCAGAGAAGTCATCTTAGATTTATTCTCCTCATATTTCAAAACTTTCACTACATTTGGATCGTGTGAGGTCAGCAGATATGTGTGAAGTCCCACAATTGCAGATCTATACATATAATCAATTTCAAGGAGGCCCATCCCTCCTTCAGAACGGGAAATATATAATCTTGGTATACACTGATTTTTATAAATCATTTATTGATCATGAAACATCCTTCTTGTTTTCCTACCTAATCTATCCAACACATTTTGGGGCCAGTCAATCACTCCAAAACTATACGTTAAGACAGGAAGAGCAAATTGGTTTATATCTTGGATTTTTGTTCCTAGATGTCAGTGGTGTTTTGAGGATTAATTTTAGTCTTCTAAAGTATTCCTTACTAAGTTTTATTCACATTTGTTTGTGTTTTGTTGTTGATCCTTCATCAGTCCCCAAATATTTTATACTTTCTCTCTTACTCAAGTTCTTTTATATCACATTCTTGTCCCAAACTGATGTTTTCTTTGTGCTGCAGTTTAACTGCTTTAAAGGTTGCTTTTGCACATTTATCAAGACCAAATTACATTCTTATATCACCAGAAAAACTTTTGACAACTTGGAGCTGTGCTTTCAGTTCCTCGTCTGATGATCTACACAGTTTTAAATCATTAATAAAGAGAAGATGAGAACTCTTTACACTTTGTTGTTTTCTAAGAGACAAATTATAGCCATGGCCTAAGCTGTTAAGTAGACAGCTTAATGGGTTAAGGTCAAGGCAGAATAGCAGTGGTGACAGAGAGTCACCCTGGAATATCCTCCTTTGAATTTTATACCTTGGGATAATAATTCTCCCTCCAAGGAGCTGTAGCTGATGCAGTAGCAGATAAGGTTAATGTTCAACTTGCCATCCTCAATTTGGTCATAACCTCTTCCATGAGGCTCATATCCTATGCAGGAGGTGGGATGATTTGGGCTGTGGGTTCATGTATTGCTCTTAGGTGACAGGCTTGGATGCATATTTGCAATTTCATGGAGCCCTTCAAGTCTTCCTTCATTAATGCCCCTTTTGATGGCTCTTCTCTGTTTGGGCCAAAAGTGAAGGAAATGCTCACCAGGTGTGTTTTTCCACACCTATCAGACCCTTTCTCAAAGGTCAGAGAGGTAGGGGGAAGATGTGGTTCAGAAAATCCCAGAGGTCTTTCCATGGCACACAGGGTGAAAGGTCCCCCGGGGGCAAAGGGGGGAACAACAATGGAAGATGCCATTCTTATGGCAGAGGAGGCCTGCAAAATCAGGGCTCCAGAGAACCTTTCTTTGGAGGACCCTTTCAGCACTCCTGAGGGAGTGCCTGATTGCTCACCTCTCTAGGCAGTCTGGGATGATTGTCTCTGCAGCTAGAAACTAGACAAAAGATAACTACTGACAGATGGGTGCAGAACATAATATTCAGGGGATATATCATTCCTTTCTCTGATCCCATCCCTGTAAAAAAAATCAGTTCCAGACATTCCAGCCAGTCAAAGTGAACAAGCAACCTTAGAAATTCGAAAGTTGCTAGAAAAAAAGAGCCATCCAAAAAGTCCCCTCAGACCAGAATCTGGAACTTACTCAATATTCTTTTTAGTTCCAAAGAAAATACGAAACTGGAGACCCATTCTGGATCTCAGCAATATGAAAAAATATGTCCAAAAATTCAAGTTCAGATGGTGATACTTTACTCAATACTTCAATTTCTGGAAAAAGACAGTTGGATGTGCTCCATAGACCTTCAGGATGCATACTACCATATTCTAATTGACAGGGGATCCAAGAGGTTCTTACACTTCTGGCTAGGAGCCAGTCACTTCCAGTTTCGAGCTTTGTCCTTTGGTCTCATTACAGCTCCCAGAGTGTTCACCAAATGCATGGCAGTAGCAACAGCTCACCTGAGACACAAAGGATTCCATGTGTTTCCATATCTGGATGACTGGCTCATTTCTGCCCTGACCAGGCATCTTATAGGTTCATAGGTTCATAGGTAGGTACTAGGCAAGTGGCCCTAGGGCCTATATAAGCCTAGCCAAATGGTGCCCTGCTTTTGCCACCCAAGAAAATGATTTTTCTGTGCCCCTGTCAAGCAGAGCCACAGAAGTGATCCCCGGGGTGAATTTCCTATATCCCATCCAATCATCAAGATTTTTCTTGAAGAGTGCTAATGAGGAGCTTTGTTTGATATAGATAGATAGTTTGTTCCAGAGTATGGGAAGTCTCTGGGACAGGAATCTATGCCTCCAGCCTGTTCTGTTTATTGTGATGACAAGGTTTAGGTCCCTAGAGCGTGTAGCTCTGAGGGATTGGGAGGATTTCTTTATGTGGAGCATGTCCAACAGCTATGGGTTTGACATAGCTTTGTATGTTAGGCAAAGATTTCCCCTGAGTAGGCGATATGTGACAGAGTAAAGCTGGAGTTTTTTGAGACGGTCTGCGTAGGGCATCTGTTTGAGGCCGGTAATCCTCTTTGTGAGGTATTTCTGTGGCCTTTCCAGTTGTTGTAGATGTCTTGTGAGGTACCTACCAAAAGGGACGTTGGACTCTATAATGGGTCTAATGAGTGATGAGTAGAGGGGAACAATGACCTCTTTTTTCCTGGATGAGAAACCTTTTGTGATGAGGTGTGCCATGTAGAAGGATTTCCTGACTACTGTGGTGATGTGATTATCAAAGGAGAGACTACTGTCCACCTGTGTCCCAAGGTCTCTTATCACACTTTTGGTGTTAAGTAGACTACCACCTATGTGGTAGTTCATGGGTACAGAGTTTTTACCAAAAGGGATGACAATGCACTTTTTGGCATTGAGCTTGAGGCCATGGCTTTGACACCAGTCAGTGAGGCCCTTTTATAGGATGTCCACATCGTTAGGAGTTTTGATTATGGCTCCTAGTTTGCAGTCACCTGTGAACTTTGTTATCCAAAGACCTTTTGTGTTAGCCTGTACTTCAGAGAAGTAGATACCAAACAGGAGAGGACCTAGGCCTGAACCCTGTAGTACTCCACTTGTCACTGGTCTGAAGTTGGATTTAGAGTTTGCTACTTTCAAAGTGTGGGTTCTGTCAGTGAGCCAGTTGGCAACCCATCTTGTGACATAGGGATTTATACCTAGTTTAGTGAGTTTGTATATAATTCCAGAGTGGGAGATCGTGTCAAAAGCCTTGGCGAGATCTAGATAGGTTGTTTTAACCACATTACCCTCATCTACAGCTTTGGTGACCACTTGAAAGATGTCTGTCAGGTTTAGGAGACATGATCTGCCTTTTACAAACCCAAACTGGGTAGGGTCCAGAGTTTGGAGATTACCAATGTCATTATTTATAAGTTTCATGATGACACGCTCCATAGCCTTGCAGACCAGGCTCGTCAGGCTAATGGGGCGGTAGTTCCCGGGGTCCGTGGTGGCTACAGGCCAGGGATTATACTCTGCAGCTCTGTTCCTCCCTAGAAATTACAATACATTATGAAAAATCTGCTCTAGAACCATGTCAATCCTTGGTATTCATAGCAGCTCAGATAAACACAACAATTTTATCAGCAAAACTTCCTCAAGACAGGATACACAATCTTTGTTGTCATGTAAGGACACTGATTAGGAAGAAATGGGCTTCTGCCAAGTGAGTTTTGCAAGTCTTGAGGAAAATGGTAGCTTCAGTTATTCTAATTCTGCTAGCTCAATTTCACATGAGAATCCTCCAGTGGTTACTCTAGAAACAATGTTTTTTCTAGATCTTCTGATGATACACAAGGTTATCATAACTAACTCAAGAGACCTTCAGTAGTGGCTCAACTCTCCCCTGGTGTCTCAGGGATGTCTTTTTTATTCCGCCTTCAACCCGAAGTCACAGTGACCACAGATGGCTCCCAGATAGGGTGGGGGTATTATCTGGGAAAGACAGTTCAAGGTATCTAGCAACAACACAAGGCCCATTTGCACATAAATGTTCTAGAGATGAGGATGGTGCTCTTGGTATTGTAATAATTTCAGGATACCCTCCCTCTAGGTACAATAGCAATTCAGTCCAACAACATGTCTGTATTCTGGTACATAAGCAAACAGGGACGAACCAGATCTTATCCCCTATATCAAGAAACCCTGAAGGTCTGACAATGGGCAGAGAACTCCAACCATTTCCTGATAGTGACACACATCCTGGAGAAGACCAGTGTGATTGCAGACAAACTGAGCAGAGCTATTCTATGGCCACATGAGTGGTCTCTCAGTCAGAAAGTTGAGGAAGAGATCTTCCAGAAATGGGGCCAGCCTTGCTGTGATCTCTTTGCGTCACCCATCAGTGCCAAATGCAGCAACTACATTGCCTTGATCCCCCCAGCAAGGGAGTTACCAAGGGACGCACTTGATCATGACTGGCCCTTGGGACTTCTTTATGCCTTTCCACCAATACCTTTATTTTCCAAAGTCCTACAGAAAGCAAGTTCATTGAAGACCACAATAATCCTAACTGCTCCCTATTGGGATTGACAGATATGGTTCCCCTTCATTCGGCCTAACATGAGGGCAGGACCATGGATCCTGGAAAAGCCTCCAGATCTACTGACTCATCCGTCAGGAACGGTTCATCCCAATCTGAACAGTCTCAAACTAACTGCTTGGCTGCTCCATTTTCCATGATAGTCAGATATCCACTCCTTTCCTCTCCAGTTAAGCACATTTTGTTATCTTCCTATAAGATTTCTACTTGAAAATTGTACAAGAGCAAATGGAAAGGATTTGTTGCTTGGTCAAGTACTAACCATATAAACCCTTTCACAGCTCCATTACATTCTATCCTAGAGTTCTTAACCAAATTATTCAATGACGGAGCTACTGCAGCTACTATTAGGGTACAGTTTGCAGCGGTCTCTACTTTTCATATAAGAGAAAATGGTTTGGCTATCATGTCAAGCAGACTATGCAAAGCATTCTTCAGAAGAACTACTTTAATTTGACCTTCATATAAAAACCCAGTTCCACGTTGGGACATGAATTTCATGCTGGCTAAGATTATCTCCCCTCCATTTGAACCATCTGCTACATGTGAAGTTAAACATCTTTCACAGAAAATGCTATTTTTAGTAGCTATTACCTCATCAGGGAGAATTTTGGATTGCAGGCCTTGTCTTCCAAGCCTTCATACACAGTGTTTCACAAGGATAGAGTCTCTTTATGTACTAACCTATCCTTTTTACCCAAAGTAGTTTCAGAGACTAACCTCAATCAGTCTGTTGAATTATCAGTATTCTTTTCAAATTTTTAAAACAAAGGAGCGCCTTACATCTTCTAGACATTCACAGACAGTTATGTTTCTATTTGCATAGGACAACAGAAATTAGAAAAATTGAGAGCAGCTATTTATTTCCTATTCAGAGGTTAAGAAAGGCCAACCAGTCTCTAAGATAACATTATCCAATTGGCTCTCACAATACATATTTCATATACAATTCTAACAACAAGACTATACCTAATCCTATCAAGGCTCATGCCACCAGATCAGTGGCCACTTCTGCAGCTCTCCAGGCTAGATTACCTCTAGACAGTATCTGTGCTGCAGCAACTTGGACTAAACCACATCTTTATTATTCATTACAAGTTAGATTTGGCCTCTAGGAGTAGGGCTTTGGTTCTGTGGTTGTGAGGAATATTCTCCCATGAGCCACCCAAGAATCAGGTAGCTAGGGACGTGGTCCCACCAGTGAGAATAAAGATGAGATTGACAACATCACATAAAGAAGTTATGAACTTACAATAATGTCCCATGTGTGTTGTCCATCTCATCCTTTATTTTCACAATCCACCCACCACACCCTTTACCAACTGTCCTGGGAGACTAAGGAGTTTTAATTGGCTCTTTACAGGACTCTATAACCTCAGAAATAATGTCAGTTTTTAATATAATACTAATAAGATTATTCACCTTGTTTTGAAGGTGAAAAGAGTGTTGGCTAGAGTGATGTTTATGAAGCTGGAAATTGATGGTGTGATGATGAATGTTGTTAGTGCATATGCTCTGCAAGTTGGGTGTGCGATGAATGAGAGAAAAATTTTGGAATGATTTGTTTGAAGCGGTGATGACTGTACCCAAGGGTGAGACAGTGGTGAGTGGAGCAGATTTCAATGGGCATGTTGGTGAAGGGAACAGAGGGGATGAGAAAGTGATGGTGAGATATGCTGCTAAGGATAGGAATGTAGAAGGTAGTGGATTTTTCAGAAAGGATGGACATGGCTGTAGAGAATACATATTTTAAGAAGAGGGAGTAGCATAGGGTGATGTACAAGAGTGGAAGAAGATGCAAACAGGTGGATTATATCCTATGTAGGAGGGTCAGTCTGAAGGAGATTGGAAAAGTGGTGGCAGGAGAAAGTGTAGTTAGGCAGCATAGGATAGCTGTCTGTAGGATGACACTGGTGATCAAGAAGAGAAGGAAAAGTGTCAGGGCAAACCCAAGGATCAAATGGTGGAAGTTGAAAAAGGGTGATTGTGAGGTGGAGTTCAGGGAAGAGTTAAGACCGGCACTGGGTGGTAGTGAAGAGTTATTGAATAGCTGGGTAACTACAGCACAGCTGGTAAGGGATACAGCTAGAAAGGTGCTTGGTGTGACATCTGGACAGAGGATGGAGGACAAGGAGATCATGTGGTCGAATGAGGAAGCACAAGAAAGTATACAGAGAAAGAGGTTGACAAAGAAAAAGTGGGATTGTCAGAGAGATAAAGAAAGTAGACAGGAGTATAAGGAGATGAGGCGTATGGGAAAGAGAGAGGTGATGAAGGGTAAGGATAAGGCGTATGAAGAGTTTTATGAAAGGCTGGACACTAAGGAGGGAGAAAAGGACCTGTACCAATTGGCTAGAAAGAGGGACTGAGTGGGGAAAGATGTGCAGCAGGTAAATGTGATAAAGGATAATGAGGGAAATGTACTCACAAGTGAGGAGAGTGTGTTGAGCAGATGGAAAGAGTACTTTGAGGGGTTGATGAATGAAGAGAATGAGAGAGAGAGAAGGTTGGATGATGTGGGGATAGTGAATCAGGAAGTGAAACAGATTAGCAAGGAGGAAGTAAGGACAGCTATGAAGAGGATGAAGAATGATAAGGTTGTTGGTCCAGATGGCATACCTGTAGAAGCATGGAGGTGCTTAGGAGAGATGGCAGTGGAGTTTTTAACCAGATTACTTAATGAAATCTTGAAAAGTGACAGGATGCCTGAGGAGTGGAGAAGAAGTGTTTTGGTACCAATTTTAAAAAATAAGGGTGATGTGCAGAGCTGTAGTAACTACAAAGGGATAAAATTGATCAGTCACAAAATAAAGTTATGGGAAAGAGTAGTAAAAACTAGGTTAAGAAGGGAGGTGATGATTAGTGACCAGCAGTACGGTGTCATGCCAGGAAGGAGTACTACAGATGTGATGTTTGCACTGAGAGTGCTGATGGAGAAGTATAGAGAAGGTCAGAAGGAGTTGCATTGTGTCTTTGTGGACTTAGAAAAAGCTTATGACAGGGTGTTTAGAGAGGAGTTGCAGTATTGTATGAGGAAGTCAGGAGTGACAGAGAAGTATGTAAGAGCACTACAGGATATGTACAAGGGTAGTGTGCCAGTGGTGAGGTCTGAGGTAGGAGTGACAGATCTTTTTAAGGTGTAGGTGGGATTACATCAAGGACCAGCTCTGAGCCATTTCTTATTTGCAATGGAGATGGATAGGTTGGCAGATGAGATCAGACAGGAGTTCCTGAGGACTATGATGTTTGCAGATGACATTGTGATCTGTAGTGAGAGAAGGGAACAGGTTGAGGAGACGCTAGAGAGGAGAGGAATGAATGTCAGCAGGACTAAGTCAGAATATATGTGTGTGAATGAGAGAGAGGATAGAGGAATGGTGAGGATGCAGGGAGTAGTTTTGCCTTTGATGGATGAGTTTAAATACTATGGACAACAGTTCTGAGTAATGGTGAGTCTGGAAGAGAGGTGAAGAAGAAAGTACAGGCCAGGTGGATTGGGTGGACAAGTGTGTCAGGAGTGGTTTGTGCAGATGGGTACAAGTAAGAGTGAAAGGGAAGGTCTACAAGAGGGTAATGAGGCCGCTGTGTTATATGCATTGGAGACAGTAGCATTGACAAAAAGGCAGGAGTTAGAGCTGGAGGTGGCAGACTTAAAGATGTTAAGATTTGCATTGGCTGTAACAAGGATGGACAAGATTAGGAATCAGTATATTAGAGGGTCAGCTCAGGTTGGACGGTTTGGAGACAAAGCCAGAGAAGTGAGATTGCATTGGTTTGGACATGTGCTGAGGAGGGATGCTGGGTATATTGGGAAAAAGGATGCTAAGGATGAAACTGTCAGGAAGAGGAAAAGTGGAAGGCCTAAGCTAAGGTTTATGGATGTGGTGAGAGAAGACATGCAGGTAGTTGGTGTGACAGAGCAAAATGCAGAGGACAGGAAGAAATGGAAACAGATGATCCGCCATGCTGACCTCTAATGGGAACAGCCGAAAGAAGAAGATTATTCACCTTGTCATTGCTTGAGGGCAAACAAGCTCTGAGGTGGTAAGGGAGTTGCATTATGGGTAGGGAAAATGCCCATGAGTTTAGCTGAGGACTTCGAGCTTATGTAAAGGCTGAGATGGAGCTGATGGATCAGATCTGAACACACCAGTGAGAAATAAGGATGAGATGGACAACACAGATGGAATGTTATGGTAAGTACATCACTTCTTTTTATTCTTACAAAAACTTTCTAAACTGTTATGCTGGCAGGCCTCTAAAGGCTGTAGATATGTGTGCAACTCATATCTGTGATATTCTTCTGTTATTGTATAGTAATCTGCATCAGAAAGTAACACAATACTACAATCCCAAATAGTGAAATGCAGCATCAACTTCCCATTTAAGAAGTACAGATATTTTCAAGTAAAATTGAGTCTGCTTTTATCATACAGTTGAAGAATCCATTTCGCAGCCATTGGTTTAGGGTTGAGATCCTTGCAAGATGGAAATATTTTGTAAAGTGAGTAACTGTTGTCATGTGCAATGAATGACCTTTTGCACTTGAAGAACTGTGATGCATTTATCACTGAGTTATGTCTCGTGTCCTATACATTATGGCTCCTGAATGGGGCTAAGACACTCATGAATGAATAAATAAATAATCACTGGATGAATGAACAAATAAATAAGCAATGGATTCTAACAATATGACAGAGTAGGAGAATATTTACCCACCCATGTCCTAAGCAGGGAAGAAAGCAGGAGGCCTTTTATAGTGTAATAAAGTGAAAGAAGGTCCTAAAATATAAAGAAAAAGATGTCAAAACAGAAGAGTGAAATGTAAGAAAAAAGGAGAAAGAGTTGGTGATAAATTAAGATGTTCTTCATCTCACATTGCTGCAGTCCTTACACCTGGGGTAGTCTGCTGTCCTCGGTCGGCCCGAATATCAAAGTATAAGGCTGACGTCGGTCAAGGCGCATTTGACTGACATCAGGACGTCAGGGTACAAATGCGCATGACCGACGCCATATCCTCAGTCTTTTTTGCCGCATGGTCCGATGCAGAAGCAGCGTTGCAAGTGCCGGTTGGCGTTCTGAAATTGTTCGATTTCGGAGTTTCAGACCGAGTCAAAGTTGGCTAAGTACCCCGTTGGGGAATATTTTAGTTTTTTCTTGCCTCAGTGGTTTACCGGATGTCAGAAAAAGTGAATAATTGTATTTCTTGTGGGAAACAGATACCGCATAGAGACTATCATACTTTGTGTATTCCTTGTTTAGGGCCTGAGCACGACGTTGTTGGGTGTCGCTCTTGTGCTAGATTCAATAAGCGCACTATAAAGAGAAGATTAGATTGTGCCAGGTTAGTCTTCGGGAAGCGGTGCAATTATAAAATGCCGTCGGATGCTCCGACGCCCGCTTCTTCGAAGAAGCGCAAGGACAAAGCAGTTAAGCCTAGGCTAGAAGAACCATCCGTACCGGACGCCGGTTCTTTAGAGGTGTCGGTGGAGCCGGTGGTTCCACCGGAGGTTTCTTTGGGATCCCAGGGAGAGACTTTGTTATTGCAGGATGTGGCCTCTCAGGAGGCAGGTCAGGCTGATGGGGCTTCTCAGGTTACTATACTCCCCTCCCTGCCTAGGGTGGTTAGGCCCTCTCCTTCTGTTTCCAAGGCTTCTCCCAGAGGCAGGCCAGGTTTAGCTTCAGTTGGTGTCACCCCTGTGCCCAAGAAGCATATGCTTAAAATGGCAGAAGATTTGATTACTTTGATTAGGGGTTCTTTGCCCCCTCCTGATAAGAGACCTAGGGTGGAGCATGAGCTAGGGAGTTTTGAGCAGGCTTCGGATGCTTCAGAGTCTTCGGCTGAAGACTTGCAGGAGTACTCTCCTTATTCTGATTCTGATGTGGATGATTCTACTCCTTCTGCTTCTCCTCCTGAGGATTTTTCTTTTTCAGAAACTCTTCATTCCATGAGGGAGCATTTTAAGTGGGAAGGTCAGGACTTCTCTGATTCCAGGAAAAGGCTAAGGGAATTTTTGTTTTTACCCCAGCATAGGCCTTTGGCTATACCTCCTGTTTTGGATGTAGTGGAAGATGTTTTTACAGAGGCTTCTCTAAATCCTGATTCTTTGCCTCCTGCTCCTGTCAAACCGGATAGGTATTACAAGGTGCCTGAAGCTCATAAGTATCTTTTTAAGAGTCCTAGGGCAGACCCAGAAACTGTTAGCCAGGGGCCTAAAGGTGTTAAGGCTTCTGTTGTCAAGAATCCGGTTCCTGCAGATAAAGAGGCCAGGGCCTTGGATAGATGGGGAAAGAAAGTTTATACTTCTTCCACTCTAGCTATGAGGGCTTTGAATTACCAGTTTCACATGTTGAAATACCAAAACTATCTCCTTTCACAGTTGAAGTCTAAGGTTGATGCTCTGGCAGAAGGTATTGATTGTAAAGAGTTGCAAGATTTAGTACATGTTTCTGAACAGGTGGGTAAGCATTCTTTGCAATGTGGTTTTGATGCTGTACAGGCCTCGTCTAGGGTGGCTGCCACTGGGTCAGTTCTTCGCAGGCACGCCTGGCTGAGGGA